>NC_133665.1:81112965-81368285 GCF_037893015.1 Macrotis lagotis
CTCTGTAGTATGGGTTCCAGATTTCACTAAAATCTTAAGGAAAATAATCTACTAAGTAAATCCTGTGAATCATAGAATATGAAGAGGACTTAACTTGATTTTACAAAAGAGAAAACTAACATTCCATCTTTTGCATGAACTTTTTTCATTCTTAATCTTAGTGACTTTATTCTGAGGCTACCTCTAATTTATTTTATTTGTGTATATATAAATATATAAATGTATATATATATAAATATATACATACACATACATTTCTATCTATATTTATATCTAATCTATCTCCATCTATATATCTATTTCTATCTATATCTCTCTCTATATTTTAATCTATATCTATATTTATATCTCTATATCTATCTGTTTATTTTGAATGAAATGATTTGAACAGTCTTTTCTTTAGACTCCTTGAGAGAAGGGACTATTTTTTTAACCTTGCTTCATATTTCCAGTGTTTAGCACAGTATCTTGCACATAGTAGGTTCTTAGTAACTACTAGGCAGATTGATTGAGACCCAGGGAGATCAGGTGATTCATCAGAGATCTCTCAACTAATTAGTGGAAGAGTTGTGATTAGAGCTAGGGGCTTCAGACATCAAATCTGATGCTTCCCACTGTGCTACTAGATAACAAGTTCAATGAAAGAAAAAATATTCAGGAGAAATATTATGAAATATTCTGATGCAATGCAATACGACAAAATATTTATTATGCTCCTATTCTATGCAAAGTTCATAGGGAATTGGGAGAATAATGAGCAACACAAATGAATTAAGAGACTGGAAGCTTGTATCTGCTATCTAACTGAATGACCTTTTATAAATATTCAACATCCTTTGAACTCCCTCTTTTGTCAGGTGGTTTTGATGTGTTCTTGTCCCCTACCAAGAGGTAGGAGGGAGGTCTAGAAGCAATGTTGGCAAAAAACCTTCTGGGCACTGCTATGATTTATTTTTGCCAGAGCAGTGAACATAGAAATCAATGCAGCCAAAAACTTTTTGGTGCAGTCATGGCCTGCATATCATTAAAAAAAAACAGAACTCTACTATACATATATATATATATATATATATATATATATTTATAATTTCTTTTGGAGTTTAGGGAAAAAGTCAATATATAATAAAGCAACTGTTCCAGAAATTCCTGATAAGATAGACCCATGTAAAGAAAAGCTAGGAAAACATTCCAAAGTGATAAATGTCGCCACAATGTTGATTCTGAGGCTGAATGATGGATGTGCTAATTCACTTATAAAGGCCCAACAATAATTACAAGCTACTGTTTGTCAGCCTCATCACGTGTGATATAGTCAAAGGTTCACATCTGTGTGGTTGTTTCTAAGGCTCAATATACCAAATTAACTTGGTTGGCTTTTTTTTCCCCACTAAAAGCTAACATATGTCATAAATATTCTGAGTGTTCCAACTTTAATGTGTGCAAACTAATTACTTGAATGTTCTTTGTTTCATAAACATGTGGTTTGTATTAGGCAGAGTACCACTTAGAAACATCTCCGGGTACCAATAAAATAATTTACCAAAACACACGACACTTAAAACCTTATCAGAAAAATATCATGACAATTCAATCAGTTTTATTGATGGGGGGAGTGAGAGGGGTAGAGAGAATGTGGAAATTATTATGAGAGCTTGATTTCCAGAAGCTAGCTAAAAAGTAAACTTTCAGGAAATCTTAATGAATAGGAAGAAAAAATTCCAGGATCATAGATACCGGGTTGAGAGGAACCTTAGAAGTCATTGAATCCAATCTCCCCATTTTATAGATGAGGAAACTGAAGCTCAAGATATTTCTCTATCCGTGTGATTGTCAGTAGCAAGAGTTGTATGAACATCTGAAAGAGAGATAAGATCAACTGGAGAGCTGAGCCAAATATACCAAAGATAAATTAAAGAATGCTTAATTTCTTTGCATATATATCCAAATGCTCCCTCTAGTCTACCAGGCTTTGCCATCTATTCTGCCATCTCAGGCACTAACATCTACCTGCCTTAAGAACTCCTGGACCCTGATATATGTCCTATCTTTTCACTTCAAGGACCATTGGACTTCTTCATTTGCTCTGTAACCAAACTTTCAATTAAAATATGAGCTCCTTGAGAGTGGGGGCCTATATCTCCTTTCTATGGTTCTCCAATATTTATCAAGTCATTTACAAGCTTTCAAGAGAAGTAACAAGAAAGAAAGCTCTATCAATTTGGCTATCAGTTAGGACTTACCTTAGAAAACTCAGAATCATAAATTCACACTTTGAAGGAAATTTCAAAACCTTACCTCATTTTATAGATTGAGAAGCAGAGATTCAGAGGACTTAAATGACTTAAGGGAATAGAAGAGTTGAGATTCAAACTCAGATTCTCAGATTGTTGATTCAGTTCTTTATTCACTAAAAAGTGCCACATATTTCAATCCAAACTTTGTTACATTCATTCCAACTCTTCCGTGGTGCTTTGGCAATCTAGATTTCACTTGAAAGTGTCTATCTAACCAGAGATTTTTAGCACTGGGTTCATGAATTTGAATTTTTTAAAATTGTGCTAACTATATACATATACATATACACACATATATATAAATAATTGATTTCCTTTATAATCCTATACATTTTATTTTGTGTATTTAAAATATGATTTGAAGGTATCCATGGGTATCTCTAGACTGCCAAAGAGGTTCATGATACACACTCACACAACAAAAAGAATATGAACCCCTAACTTGAGGGAAACCCATTACCTTCTGAGGATGTCTATGCCCCTCTGGAGAACTCTAATCCTAAAGAAGTTCTATCGTATATATCAATCCACTCCCGCCCATGAGGGAACCATTTCTACCAGTGGAGGTTGGTACACCTAATATATGACTGAGCTCAAACTCAAACCCAGATGTTCCTAAGGCCAACTCTTTACCCACAGACCATCTTAATGTCTTTTTTCAGTCTATTGTCCTGTCCTTTCCCACCATTTATAGCAAAATATAAAAAAAACAGGGGGGGGTTGGTCATATAAATTATTTTTTTTTAAGTTTTTGCAAAGCAAACGGGGTTAAGTGGCTTGCCCAAGGCCACACAGCTAGGTAATTATTAAGTGTCTGAGAACGGTTTTGAACCCAGGTACTCCTGACTCCAGGGCCAGTACTTTATCCACTACGCCACCTAGCTACCCCATTTGGTCATATAAATTATTTTAAAAGGAACCTTTATTATTCCTGATGAAAAAACATCTCTGAGATGCAGAAATGCTTTTGGAAGTTTGACTCCAAGAAATGTTGCAATCCTATAAGATTTGTATTAATAGTTCACTTTTTTTATTAAAGATATTATTTGAGTTCTACAATTTTCCCCCAATCTTGCTTCCCTCCCCCACCCCCACCCCACAGATAGCACTCCATCAGTCTTTACTTTGTTTCCATGTTTTACCTTGATCCAATTTGGGTGTGATGAGAGAGAAATCATATCCTTAAAGAGAATAGAATTCTCAGGGGTAACAAGATCAGACAATAAGATATCTGGGTTTTTTCCCAAATTAAAAGGAATAGTCTTTCCACTTTGTTCAAACTCCACAGCTCCTTATCTGGATACAGATGGCACTCTCCTTTGCAGACAGCCCAAAATTGTTCCCAATTGTTGCACTGATGGGATGAGCAAGTCCCTCAAGGTTGAACATCACTCCCATGTTGCTGTTAGGACATCACTCCCATGTTGCTGTTAGGGTGTACAGTGTTTTTCTGGTTCTGCTCATCTCACTCAGCATCAGTTCATGCAAATCCCTCCAGGTTTCCCTGAAATCCCATCCCTCCTGGTTTCCAATAGAACAGTAGTGTTCCATGACATACATATACCACAGTTTGCCAAGTCATTCCCCAACTGAAGGACATTTACTGGATTTCCAATTCTTTGCCAACACAAACAGGGCTGCTATAAATATTTTTGTATAAGTAATGTTTTTACCCTTTTTCCTCATCTCTTCAGGGTATAGACTCAGTAGAGGTATTGCTGGGTCAAAGGGTATGCACATTTTTTGTTGCCCTTTGGGCATAGTTCCAAATAGCTCTCTAGAAGGGTTGGATGAGTTCACAGCTCCACCAACAGTGTAATAGTGTCCCAGATTTCCCACATCCCTTCCAACAATGATCATTATCCTTCCTGGTCATACTGGCCAATCTGAGAGGTGTGAGGTGGTACCTCAGAGAAGCTTTAATTTGCATTTCTCTAATAATTAATGATTTAGAGCATTTTTTCATATGGCTATAGATTACTTTGATCTCCTCATCTATAAATTGCCTTTGCATATCCTTTGACCATTTGTCAATTGGGGAATGGCTTTTTGTTTTAAAAATATGACTCAGTTTTCTATATATTTTAGAAATGAGTCCTTTGTCAGAATCATTAGTTGTAAAGATTGTTTCCCAATTTACTACTTTTCTTTTCATCTTGATTACATTGGTTTTATCTGTGCAAAAGCTTTTTAATTTAATGTAATCGAAATCATCTAATTGTTTTTTAGTGATGTTCTCCAACTCTTCCCTAGTCATAAACTGTTCCCCTTTCCATGGATCTGACAGGTAGACTAGTCCTTGATCTTCTAATTTGCTTATAGTATTTTTTTATGTCTATGTCCTGTAACCATTTGGATCTTATCTTGGTAAAGGGTGTGAGGTGTTGGTCTAATCTAAGTTTCTTCCATACTAACTTCCAATTATCCCAGCAGTTTTTATCAAAGAGGGAGTTTTTATCCCAATGGCCGGAATCTTTGGGGTTATCAAACAGCAGATTACTATAATCCTCTCCTGCTTTTACACCTAGTCTATTCCACTGGTCCACCACTCTATTTCTTAGCAAATACCAAACAGTTTTGATGACTGATGCTTTATAATATAATTTTAGATTGGGTAGTGCTAAGCCACCTTCGTTTGCATTTTTTTTCATTAAGTTCCTGGAAATTCTTGACTTTTTATTTCTCCATATGAATTTACTTACAATTTTTTTCTAACTCATTAAAGTAATTTTTTGGAATTTTGATTGGTAGGGCACTAAACAGATAGTTTAGTTTTGGTAGAATTGTCATTTTTATTATATTAGCTCTCCCTATCCATGAGCAGTTGATATTTGCCCAGTTATTTAAATCTGATTTAATTTGTGTGAGAAGTGTTTTATGATTGTTTTCAAAAAAATTTTGAGTCTGTCTTGGCAAATAGACTCCCAAGTATTTTACACTGTCTGAGGTTACTTTGAATGGGATTTCTCTTTCTAGCTCTTCCTGCTTTTCTTGCTAGACATATATAGAAAAGTTGAGGATTTATGAGGGTTTATTTTATAACCTGCAACTTTGCTAAAATTGCTAATTGTTTACAGTAGTTTTTAGATGATTTCTTGGGATTCTCTAGGTAGACCATCATGTCATCTGCGAAGAGTGAGAGTTTTGTCTCTTCCTTCCCAATTCTAATTCCTTCAATTTCTTTTTCTTCTCTAATTGCTGATGCTAACATTTCTAATACAATATTGAATAGTAGTGGTGATAATGGGTACCCTTGTTTGCCCCTGATCTTATTGGGAATGCCTCTAGCCTCTCCCCATTGAATATAATGCTTGTTTCAGATAGATTTCAGATAGGTTTCAGATAGATACTGCTAATTATTTTAAGGAACAGTCCATTTATTCCTACACTCTCTAGTGTTTTTAATAGTAATGGATGCTGTATTTTGTCAAAAGATTTTTCAGCATCTACTGATATGATCATATAATTTCTGATAGGTTTGCTGTTGATATAATTGAGTATACTAATAGTTTTCCTAATATTGAACCATCCCTGAATTCCTGGAATAAATCCTACTTGATCATAATGTATTATCCTTGTGATAATAGTTCACTTTTTAAAAGAGTTTTAAGTTTTATGAAATGCTTTATTTCAGGACATTTTGTATGACCAGTAATAGATTGAATTAATATCACCTCTGTTTTATAGAAGAAAAAACTGAGACATAGGAAGACATGAGTTGCCCAAAATAATAGAGATAATATGGATCAGAGCTTGATCAGAAACCCTGATATTCTGACTTCAAGACCAATAATATTTCCATAATACTGGAGGGGATACAATAAGATAACCCTGAGTGCTAAAGAGAACTAAAGTTCACCCGACAGGCAACATTATTAACTAAATGTAGTAATATTGAGGAACCAACTTACAGCTCATACTGGTCAGTTTTCTCTGTAGTAGCATCTACTTAGAGTTGTTAAAGGACAAAGCAGCCACCAGCAATTTCTTTCCCCTCTAGGTTTTGTTTGGGAGAAACTGAGGGTCAGGGGAAGGAGAAGTGTTACCTTTGAATGAAGTATGAAAAAAGTTTGGAAACTCTTTCTGCTACTGCATATTGGCAATTCAACTGTAACTTAGAGCTTCTAAAAGTTACCTGGGACACTGAGAAGCTGACTGACTTTGCCATAGATAGTATGTGTCAGACATGACTTGAACTCAGCTCTTCTTGATTCCTAAGGTTAGCCTTCTAGACCCTCATGCAATTAAATGACAGTGCCTTTCTACCTCTACTTACATTCTTCAGGAACACTATTAATACTTTTAAATTCATATTTCTTCTCAAGAGAGCTAAGAATGCTCCCCTTCCCCCTTTTCCCTGAAGCACATTTCTTTTTATATCTTGGCTATTTGGTTTCAGTTTCTCTTATTTCCCCTCAAAACACACAGGCCATAATAGATTAGTTTTTCCTGACCTTGAGTCAAAAGCAGCAAACAGAAAAGGTAATTCAAGTCTAGGATGGGGGAGAATGAAACTAAATTTTATTTTTGTCTTTTTTCCCCATAATGGAATAGTACTTTGTAAACACATATGATCCTTTCACCTAACCCCTTTCACCTAACTCACCAAATTGCTACCATTCAGCCCAAAGTATGAATTGATCATTAAAGAGACAACTGAGAAGTGAT
Source organism: Macrotis lagotis (assembly GCF_037893015.1). Taxonomy (NCBI): domain Eukaryota; kingdom Metazoa; phylum Chordata; class Mammalia; order Peramelemorphia; family Peramelidae; genus Macrotis; species Macrotis lagotis. The sequence continues at coordinate 81,119,928 of NC_133665.1, forward strand.
GTTTATTAGTGTGCTAAATTAGTTTTTACTTCAATGAAATTAGTCTATTAGGAAAAGAGAAAGAAATAATTGTTTCATGTCTGGATATCTTTCACCCCCTCTCCTTCAAAAATTGGTAATAATAATATATATATATATATATATATATATATATATATATATATATATAAAATCACATTTCTTGTGTTGTGCCCCACAAATCTTGAAAACTTGGTTCCATTTTGAAAAAGAATGTCAGGAATATCACAGAATCTGATAGTAAAAAACTAAAAAACTACGACCTGGGACAATTCAAAACTCTTTTGGGGTCCTATTAACACTAAAAAAAGCAAAATTTCAAAACTGGGTAAGTTATGCCTTTCAAATACAGTCATGCTATAAAGTTTGATATGAGAAGAAGTTTCCTAATTATTAGAGCAGTCAAAAAGTGAGCTGGAGAGGTAGTGAGTGGGTTATTCCTCACTTGGAAGTCTTCAGAAAGAAGTCAGATGATCATTTGACAGAATATCATATGCTAATTGTTAATTTTTTTCTTTTATATCAATTTTAATAACTAGCATCAATATTTTATTCGGATTTTTCTCAGAGAGATTTCAACTCTGAGAATTTGTGATTCTATGATTTAACAGGTTGCCAAAACTCTAATACGTCATCATGACATTTATTTCCAAAGGATCATTATTTTGAATGAAAATTTAAAATCCTCAAAAAGGGAAACTATCCATGCCTTTTATATCAGAGAATGATTCAACTCAAAAATTCTCTTTCTCTGGATAAACACTTCTCGCTTCTGAGTCAGTAAATTTCTTTTTTTTAAAAAACTCTTTAGACTGCACTATAATTTTATGAAATATATATATATATATATATACATACATACATACATATGTATAATTTGGCCAAAACAAAAGAACAATATGCACCCCTGTTAGAGTTATGCATGGATTCACTGAAAAAAAATGCCTTCTAAAGCTCATTTGGTGTCTAGTCATATTGGGACATCTAGCACCTATTTCAACATGCTCTACAATCTTTCAGACGAAAGAGCTAATTGTTCATTTTGCTATAGAAACATAAAATGAGGTTTTAAATGAGGCTTAAATGAAAGTCATAGATGCAGCAACACCACGTCTTAGAGCTGAACTATAAAATGGCAAGGAAAGTTTGATAACTTACTCTGGGGCAAGAAGCTATATAGAACGGTGGCACAATCTATATAGAAGCCAGCATAGTATCAAGAAAACCTGAGTTCAAATATGATGTTGGTCACTTATTAGGTGAATGACCTTGGGCATCTATAAAAATGTTGTAAAGGTTATATGAGATAATAATTGAAAAGAATTTTATAAAGTACCTGTTACCTAGTAAAATTATATAAATATCATTATCTGCTATCAGTATATATACCATATTGTATATAATATATATTATCATTTATATTTTATAAATGTATATATTAATATATCATATAGTATATATTATCTATTGTCATTTGTATATGTTTATATATCATTAGTATATCATAGAATATATAATCTGTTATCATTGGCATTGATTTATATCTGTCTATCATTAGCATGTATCATATATATTATTATTTATTAGTAGTAATACTACTATTAATACCAGGAAAGATGTGTAATTCCTCTGCTGAGGAACTCTCTTTGCTCAAATACTAATCTCTCCACATTTTCTTAATCCAAGCAATCCTATGATATATTTTCTTATAAATCTTCCCTTCAAGCTCTATATAATGCACAGAAGCCTTCCTCTCATTTTTTCGGTATCTCAGGAAATATCAATTTTTCTGATTATTAGTTTAAAGTTTGATATTCAGAAAAGAGATCCCAGATGAGCACCATTTATGGACATACACACAAACTTGGTTCTGCTATAACCTTTCTAAAACACAGATTTATTCCAATACAATTGCGATATTAGGGAACAATCTGGAATTTCTAATTTATTTATGTTCAATTTCATCAGTGAGAAACAGAAAACTGCATTCAGATGATTCAAGCACAAAATACAGAAATGCACACGTGTTATCCTGCCAAGCGGGATAACACCATGGCACAATAACTCATGAGCTGTAATCCTCCCTATATCCACTTCCACAAGTAAATCAAAGGTCTTTTTCAAGGTAGGGTACCATATTTATTTGTACCTTCTGGTGCAGTATGAGCCATGGGCAAAAGAAGACTGGAAATCCACCTCTTCCCCAAAACATACCTCCCCCAACTTCCCCAAGTTGTTTCCTATCTTGGCCAATCTCTTGCAAGTGGCCATCAACTTCACAAAAGCCCCCACACCAAGGAAATTAGAGTGCAGACTGAGTAGCAGCTTGAATCTGCTGACAGTTAATATATTGAAGCATTTCCATTTTTCTTAATACAAGATAGCATATAGCACAGTGATTTTTAGGAATCTATATGTAGCATTATAGCTGAACTGTACTACACACACACACACACACACACACACACACACACAAACACACAAACACACAAACACACAAACACAGAGACAGACACATAGGCCTCCACCTGAAATGCTATTCTGACGTGTCATCATGGTCTGGGGATAATATCGGTTTCTTGAAAGAGAGACAATATAGCACAATAGAAAGGATACTATACCTGATGTCAAGCATGTCTTGGGTTTAAATCCCACCTCTTACACCACTTGTGTAACCATGGACAATCTTAGCCTCTCTGTGCCTTAGTTTCCTCATCTGTAAAATTGGGATAACATTATTCATAATAGTTACCTCCCAGAGTTGTGATGAGATGTAACTTGAAAAAAAATTTAAATAAATGCCACCTAGAACTATTAGTGATAGTTATGCCCACAGAGCACACACAAATGCTGGTTTCAAGTATAATATGGAAAGGTTTTATGTGTAAGCCCGAATCTCCCTATCATGGACCAGTCTAACCTGGAGATGGGCCACATGTGATTTTTTTTTCTAGCCATAGTTACTCATGAAAAAACTCTCCACTAAGATACTGAGGAATTCTGATTTTTATCAGTAGCAGGATGTACTGATATAGAGGAAATAACACCTTTGAAGTAGGTAGACTTGCTGTAAAGCTGAGATTTTTGTGACTAAGTGGTACCTTCCAATTTCTGAATTAACCTTATTTAAATTAGCCAGGAGAATTTGTTGAGATAGCATCGGTTTAAGATTTTAGAGAGCTATGTTTCACTTCACTGGCTGATATCATGTTAATATTACATTCATACTCCCTAACATTTGTCTAATTTTAGAAATCTCTTTACTGTATGCCACCTTATAAATGCATAATACATTATAGTTCTTTCTCACTTGATACACACACTAATCCTTTTAAGTAGGTTGAGATGGCACCAATGGTTCGAACTGCTTCTAAATAGTATCTACTAAACTCTTTTCCCCCAGCTGACTAATAACTATAGAGGTTGGCTGCCTCGGGAAAAGGAAAATCTGAAGAATTCATAGTGATAATGTTTCTAAGGAACTCAATAGCCTTCCCACACAGTAATTCTTTAACTCTCCTCAACCCATACCCAAAGCCATGATGTGATTCAACTTTAAGCAGTTTATTAAGTTTCTATATATGAGAGGTGCTGGGTACACAAAGATGAAAAGGACAATAATTCCCATTCTTGCAGAACTTATCTTCTTCAAGAGAAAACAACACATATGCAATAAATAAGAAGAAAAGACACAAAATTAATTTAAAAATCATTTTGAGGAGGGAGGGGGGCATCCTTACCTACTAAGATGAATCAAGAAAGACTTTGTGTAGGAAGTAGCAAAATGTTACCAATCCATTTTAAATATGGGAAAACAGCTGAAGAGAAGAGGATTTTTGTTTGTTTTGCCTTATTCTGAGATCCTTCTTTCTTCCAAGCTTGATGGTCACTAAGAGCTAATCCTAATACTCATCTTAATGGAAACTTTGACCTGTTCTGTTTTCCCCATCTGGGCCTCCCTATTGCTGCTCCTCAAGCAATTTAGTGACCCTCTAAAGTGGGAGGAAGGGGGTTGACACCATAATAGTGCCAGATACAGTGTAGATACCCAATTGATTTTAATTCTACAGCAGCAAAGTACCCCTGCACTCAAGCGCCAGGAATAGTTTCCCTAGACAAGAGGTAAAATCCATTCCAGTAAGACGTGTTTATAGAATTTAAACAGGATTCTAATAGTTTAAGTAAGATTTTTATTAATGAGGTCCAAAATCTGCAAAGTCTATCAACTTCATATCAACCTTCACTGTTCCTTCTCTCCATTATATGTCAGAACAATAGGTCACTTTTTTTCATCAACTAAGAATGATGTTAATGTTTGTTTGGGATAGTACAATGTTTCATCTATGTTACAGCTAATATTCAAAATTAGAAAATCCCCAATAGTAGCCGAAGGTCTCACTAAACATCAGAAAACTACTATGAGTAGGCTCTGCTCTTCAGTGATGTCACATTTGAAACTGAAAATATTTATTTATCATGGCAATTCTAAGTCTAGATTTCAAGATTTTTTTTAAAAAAATGACATTTCTAAACATGCCATGGATTTACTGTCTTAGTAGCTACACTATTAAATGTTCCCAGATATGGTTAACCAGTTTTAATCAACTAACCAACTAACTAAGCATTGACTGAATTCTGGCCTGTTTGCTGAACAATGTGTTCAGTGCTGGGTGACTCAGCTTGACCAGACCCTCAACATTAGGCATGGATTATTCAAAGGTTTGGTGATAAAAGGAAATTGTAATAGTCTTAATTTATTTTACATTTCTACAGTGTTAACACTAAATGTAATCTAGTGACTTGAAAGACAATGCTTCTTATTTGTTATGAGGGTTTTCTTGTACTTTTAAAAAAGTGTTTAATATGGGGATGGGAATATGAATGGAAGAGATAATAAATGCTTGGAAAAAGTTAAATAATACAAAAAAATTTTAAGAGTAAATTTATCTCTTGAAATGCCTCAGCAATTTAGGTCCAGCAAAGTCAGAGCCTACTGCCAAGTTACTGTACCTCTTAGATGAAAATCTAATCAAACTCATGGATATATTAAATTTAGCTATTAAATTCAGGGAAAACAGCAAGAAGGGAATGGAAGAGAGAAAGGGAATGGAATTAAGCAGTACCTATGTGCCAGGACCTGAAAAATGTGCTTTTGCAAATAGTACCTTATAATAACCCAGTGGGGTAGGTGGAATTATTATATCCATTTTACAATTGAAGAAACTGAGGCAGACAAAAATTAAATGATCTCAATTACATGCTTAGTATGTATCGAAGGTCACATTTAAACTCATGTTCTTCTTTCGAATTCCAGAGCTCTAGCTATCGTACTACCTAGCTGCCTCTAGGCAACTCCCTAGAGAAAGATTTTTTAAAAAACCAAACACTGGAAATAATGGAAGATGAAGAATTCATTTTAATTTCATTTTTATTAAGTTCAATATTACAGGTTACAAAAGTGCCACCAAGGTCTCTATGGCTGCTGTATATTAAAAGGTGTCAGTGATTTCCAACTCTGACTTCAAAATATTCCACCATGTTTGCTATAAAATTCTCTTAGAGACTGGGACTGGGCTAGCTCTGTAATTTCATTACTATTTCCCAGGTGGAAAATCTCCCTCTATAACACAGGTCCAAGTTGACATACTGTTTGCAGCTTCTAGTCATGAAGCCTTGGTTAGGGTATAGTGAAGTTAAATCATTTCTCCATAATTATTCAGGCCATTTATGTCAGACCTCAGGCTAGGTCCTAGGTCTTATTGGCTTCATGGCCAGCTCTATTCACCATGCTGCATTACCTCTCAAAGTTAATCTACACATGTGAAAATTAAAAATAAAACAAAAACAAAATAACACCCTTATCTAAATAATATAACTTTACATCTTAATGTACATTTCTAATCTTTGGCAGGGGTGTTGAGGCAAGGGGCCTCATTGTATTTGTTAACTGATATTTATAATAAAAAAAAAAGCTAGGTGGTACAACAGATAAAATGCCAGACCTAGAATCAGCAAGACTCATCTTTCTGGGTTCAAATTTAGTCTCAGATACTTAATAGCTTTGTGACCTTAGGCAAGTCACTTAACCTTATTTGCTTCATTTTTCTCATCTGCACGATGAGCTGTAAAAGGAAATGGCAAAACATTTCTTTATCTTTGCAAGGAAAACACTAACTGGCTTCCCAAAGAGTCAGAAACAACTCAACAACAACAACAAAATTTATAATAAAATTAATTAGGGGCTATCACGCCTCTCAAATTCTCAAATTAAAAAAATTCAGAGTTTCAAAATGATGTGTTGGAAACAAATGGAAACACATTGAAATTTTCATATGACAATATCAAAATAAAAGGAACAAGATCTTTTATGCTGGCCATTTTATAGAAAACTTTTACTATGTACAAAATAATTATTAGCCTATGAATCCATATAAAAATCAACCACATTATAGATCAGATTCTATCTATCATGCCACATAGCTCTTTGAGGAATACTGAGGGACAGATATAATACCAAACAACAGTGTGTCACAATACCCCAAAGTGAATCACAAGTTCTAGTTCTTGAAATAAGATGTCTTATTAAAGGCTTATATTTAATACTGACCAAAGAACAGGTTGGTGAGAAGAAGAGAATTCTATATTCAACTTGAGAAAAAGATCATCACTATTTTACTTCAAAAGATAAATATATAAAAATATAAATATTGTACATAAGCAGATTTTGATCACAATCACTAACAATTTTGGTATAACTGAGGTGAAACAACATGATATAGGAGACAGAGGGCTGGCCATGGAGTCACGAAGGGCATTTGTTCAGGTCCTGCTTTGGATACATACTAGCTAAATACAAGTCACTTAAACCCAGAATAGGTCTAGGCAGTTTTCTCAGACTATGTCCATATCATGGGAGTTTCGATGGAAGGAGTTCCTTGGATTTATTAAAACACAGGCCTGGACTAATAACAAGAATAATAAACAACCACAACAACAAAAGCAACACCCCTGACAAGTTAGGAAAGGCAAAATTCTCCTAGTTAATTTTCCTGACTTATTTATTTTGAGGCATCCCCTAAATCACATTGCTCAGCCCCCAACATCCATTTTGTATAAGATTTTTGTTTATATTTATATAACAGCTTCTTTCTAGGGAGAATGAAGTGGTGTAGAGACATGTTCTCATTCATCCTCATGACATCCCAGAGCGACAAGTAATAAGTAGAATTATCTACATTTTGCAGCCTGGTTTGTTAGAGATGAGAGAGGTGAATTAATTTGCCGAAGGTCACCTAGCCTCTATCTCTCAGCATCCAGCCCTGTGCTTCACAGAGATAAAGTCCTTAGTATAAAACAATATCAGAAATTGAACAAAGAGAAAATATGTACTTATACATGAAGCAAAAACAAAATTATTTTACTCTGACTTAAAAATCAATGGAGGTGATAGGAGGAGGTGCTGGATAACAGAGCTGAAAAAATTTGGACATCATCTACACACTGCAGTATTATTTTTAATTAGAGCATAAAATGTTACTTGGTGTACCCAATCTACCCAGTTCAAATGGATATTTGGCATGTATTAAAATATTTATTATATATATATATATATATATATGTATAGCTTCAACAAACTGGTGGAGAAATTTTCTAACTAGATAGTTTCATACATCTAGATGCTGGGGAATAGTTTCAGGACTTCAGTTTTCTTTCACTGCCAAATTAAGTTTCCATGGCTCTGAGCTCATTCTGTCTTATCTTGTGAAGTCAGAATACTGAACTATACTGCAAATGACATCAGTTATCTCACAATATCTTGCAACAATCATATAGGGAGATAAAGAAGGAGCAGAAATGCAAAATAAGAGCATTCACCTTTTTACAGAAATAGGTTCTAGTTATGCCGACTTAGTGGGTAGTTGAAATCTCTTCACTGGAGAGTCACTCAATGTACAGCTGTACATTGTACAGATTAAGTTAATAACCAACTTCTTAGTATTTAGATGGACATATTTCCAAATGTGTTACTTCTCATCCAACTTTACACTCTGTAATATTATGATGACATTGAAATGGAAGAAAAAAATCATCAAAAGCAAAATTACCATTTCTCTGCAAGGCAAGCAAGTTCTTAGACAAAAATGTTTTTTGCTACATTGTTGATATCAGTAACAATGACTGAAAAATATAGATTTGTTTGTATTTGTTTGTATAAGTGTATCACAAGGAATATTATAAAAGAACTATAAGGATATTAAAGAAATGCAAAATCAAGGTTTTGAAAAGTGTAAATTTTTTGTATGTGAAAAGCATGAAATCATAACCAAACATTAGCATCAATCATTGAAAAGTTGTTTTCCTGGCACCCTAAAAGAAGTCACAACTGAATGAATTCCTCATTATTTGTGCATGGTTATTACATTAATGAAGGAAAGATATATGCAGGCAATGGGGGTGTTGGTAATTGAATGCTTTTCTGAAAAACTAAAATGGGGGATGTTGCTACATATGCTTTTATGAATGTATAAAATTCATGGGAAGATGAAAGGAAAATACTTTGGAGAGATGAGATGGGAGGGGACTTCATCAAACATTTCTGGTGATTTATAATCCTCCCACGAATTACTCTGCATATATTTTGTAGATATTTACCTTGACATTTTTTTTAACAAGAGAATGGAAGCTCCTTGAAGGTAAGGACTCTTTCTCTTTTATTGTTAAATCTTTAACACCTATAAATATTCCAAACTTGGTATAAACTAAAGCACATAATAATTGCTTTGGAATTATATTTTATTGAAGCACTATAGATTCAAATGGATAATTTATAGTTGGTAATTATATGCTAATATTATAATATTAAGAACAAGCTTATATAGAACATCAAATATATAAACATATATTAGGTACCTTCTTGACATATTTATGTACAAGATACTTGCAATTCCCCTTGGCTTCCTATTAAAGCAAATAAAAATTTAACCACAGCTGCTAAATCTATCTATTCATAGATGCAAACTAGTCCCAAAAATCTTAACCCTCAGCATGAGTTTGTATGTTGAGTAGAAATTTAGAAATCTTAGAAACTCTTTTAGCTGAAGAAAAAGACAATAGAAACTATGCCTACTAACCTCAACACTTTCTAGGATACACCCCACTGGATTTTCAGACTTTTTTTAACATTCAGAAATGGAATAGTAGTTCATAGATATAACAAATCCTCTTCTTTTCAAAAAGCATAGATTTACAGCTTATGAATGATTGCAGCCGGTTTAATATATCTGCAACCATCTTGGCATTTGTTTTCAAATCATTTAATTGAAAGTCAGTGTTGAGAACCAAAAAGTCAATTCAATTAAATTCATTGAAGCACCACTTGGACACTGTGGTAGGCCCTGTATATTAGCTGCAGGGAATATAATTGATTTACTTGTAGCATAAATATGACAAATGTTTAATAAATTCTTTTGAAAGATAATGATAGTTTTTAATCAGTTGATAAAACTGTCCAGATATGTATTCATGTAAAATGCCAGAGTACAGTTATTTTCTAGGCTTATAAGGGCTATTTTCTAAGAAGAAATGTTCTGGGAACATGTTAAGAGAAAGTAGGGTCATAAGAGCTCAAATAAGAATTACTTCAATACTTGTGAGCCTTTATTGTTTAAAGAAGTAATTACTCTTAAATCATTAATTAAGTAAGCCTCCAAACCAGAATATATGATTGGTTTCAAAATTAATTTTGGAGTTATTTATAGGGCTATTTCACAGTATTGACAAATGTGTTCTGATAGAATCAAAACATCAGACAACATAATTTAAGAATTAGAAAATTCTTAATATAAACCTTATTACTCTGAACTTTTCCAGAGTCAAAAATATTAATAATGGATTTTTTCATGCTTATATTTGCCTATAGATTGGCTTTTTAAAAAAGGATTAAATTAAAATGAAAAGGTCAAAGTCTTTTACTTAATTTACTTAATTTTATTCTGTGTTGGTCAAGAAAAACAAGTAGCGACACCAATAATCAAGGCAGTGACAAGAATATTGCTAAACACTCCATTTTCCTCAGGTATCATATTTAAACATTACATTGGTTATGGTGAGCTAGCTTCACTGCTCTCTAAACTGTTCCTATTAAAAATAAACTGAAGGTCTCTTAGCAGGCTGATCATCAGAGCCTAATTACCATTTGTATTTCATATTGTTTGTGATATTTTCCTCTGGTATATGAGTCACATTACCAAAAAAAAAACTCCACTGTAAAAATAAAATGTAAGAAATGCCATTTTTTAAACGATCACATATATCTAGATGTGATTATCGTGTATATGTGGACACACACTCAGGAGTTTATTCTTCTTGTACTTGTTTATTTTTAGCTGTCTCAATAAAACTTTTCTCCTCCCTCTGTTTTACTAAAACATGCCCATCTAGGAAGGAAAACAGATGTAGAAGTGTATAACTGCTGTTTGTTTGGGTTTTTTCCCTGTCAAGTAGAATTTATTATCATTGTCACACTATGAGAGAATCTAAGTGAAAGAGACAATCAGTCAGGAAGTAATTAGGGTGATACTTTCCCAGCGTGGATTTGGAATTCAGGATTTACTTACTACAATTTCATTTGATCAAGTCAAATAAAGATAGACCATGGTCTTTCTTACTCAAACATCTCAGAGTAATTGTAAAAATAATAGAAACAATGAGTTCTGGGAAGGGAAAAAATCACATTAAGTTAGTTCCAAAAAAAAAAATTAGGATGGGGATCAAACATAGTTAAAATAATCCATATGTCATTTCTCCCCCTATGCCTCTTACAACATATAACTAATTATAAACATCAATATTGATTTGCTTACATGAATATCCCCCCAAATAGCTGCCATTCCAAGTTTACAAAAACATATTAAATAATAATTTCTTAGATTATTTGACCTCAAATAATTACCCTTCTTTAAGCAAAATTGTTCTTATAAGAAACTGACATAATGTTCACATAGATCACAGAATTGGTTGAGCTCATATTCTAAACTTAGTTTGCCACTAATGCAACATGTAAATACAAAAAATCCTATGTTTGTATATGCACTTATATATAGTGTGCCCTCATAGACACTGTTTATAGCTCATTCAAATCTCACAGATTACTTATCATAATGTTCCCTATATATGTTATTAGTTTTTATATAAACTGCAATGATGATATTTTGATAGCAGAATACTTGTAATGATTTCTTATACTTTACTCAAATAAATCAGGATAAAAATAAATCTACAGAGCATTTAAAAATTTTTTTTAAATTCTTTCTTTGGTGAACGTATTGATTTTTTTAAAAAGCCAACCACTCTAGACATCTAATAATGCTTAGAAATCTTTCAAATGACAGTAGTGAGTTACTATTACTATTAAAAACAACACATAAAAGCTTTTGAACATGCAACAAATTAAATCTATTATACAAATAACTCCTAGATTCTCGTACAAAACATCTGCCAGTCATTTTAAGACCACTGCACCAACCAACATACAAACATGGTACTAAAGTCTGACTCAAGATTTAAGCATAGATAAAAAATAGGTTACTGTAAAGTTTAGATCACTAATAAAAATGCACACCAATAAGAGTAAAATGGATTTACTGAAAACAAGTTTTCCAATTGACCTCCCTGAGAAGCTAGTCTTTCTGAATTCACAGGATAGCTCAAATCAGCAACAAGTAGCAAAAGCAGAAGTTTCCTCCATTCTCACTGATATCCAGAAACAAGGAATCCCACTAGAGGAAAGCAAAGGTGTAAATTGAATACTTCTTGGGTACATGAGCACTCAGAAGGCACATAAGCAACATCCACCTTTGGAAACACTGAATAAGGCTCCCAATTCAGCCTTCTTGCCAATGCAGCGTAGGAAGGCAGAGATAATCAGAGGGCTGCCTTCTGTCGGGGCATTGGGATGTGCCATCCACCAGTGATCGCTGTACCCACCAGCCCAGAATAAAGTGTCCATTGTCTCAGCACTGTACTAATTGTGAAAAAAAAACAGCCCATGCAGTAAGCATAATAATTATCCAGGCAAACAAGCAAAGACCATCAAGGCAGAAATGAAAGGGGGGAAATACACTTCAAGACAAAGCAGCCCAAGAATGAAATTAATATTCATAATGGCAGGCTAGCCAGCAGAAGGTGCCTCATTCATGGAATGGCTATTGCATACAAGAGACCATTGTCTACACAACAAAAATGAGTATATGGAGAATATTTCATGTAGTTCCTGTGAAGAAAAGAAAAGCTTTTCTTTCCCCAAACTCTGGTATCTAATCCCCAAATTCTGATTCAACAAAGTTGTGAGTTTCCTGGTCATTTTTTAAAAAGTTGTATTGCAGGGTTTGTTCCTGCTCTGGGGTTTATACTCCCCCCCCCCCCCCCGCCTCCCCAGCTTTGCAGCTGGATAAATATGAGCAATATAAGATTTTTTTTAAAAGCCACCTTCACACATACATTGTCCCAAGATGGGAGGGGAGGGGGGAATAGACTGAATATGCATAGCCTCATTAACTAAATTTAATTATGCCAAACGGCATATTAATCAGTGGTTGCTCCAGTTACTGTATTCATTGTAAGGAGAGGTGGATTCCAAATTAAGAAGAAGCGTGGGGGACAATCGAATACTGATGAGGAAGCTGCTCACATGTGATACAATACACTTTTCTAAATAATTATTCAAGGGGCCTGAATAAAGAAGTAGACTGTTCAGTTTTAAAGACCAACTCAAGAACAATTAAATAGGAAAGCTCTTTCCTTTTGCTCTCACGACTGCTCCCATCCCCATACAGTCTCACACCAGTCAGCCTGGTATACACTGTAAAATTTGCATTTTTTTCTTTAAAAAGAGAGAAGAGAGAAAAAGAGAGGGAGATCCTCAATAAAAACTCAGTGCTGCCTTTTTAAAAGAAGGCCCATGCTCCCCTCCACAATAGGAGGGAAACCCTATCTAAGGCATTGATGTGGAAAGCTTCCTTGAACTTGAGCCTGAAACTTTTCAGACGGCGAACTTTCTAACACGTGCATTGCAACAATGGAGGAGTTCAAAAGGAAGAGGGAGAAAAAGTTTGGAGGGGGTTGAAGGGGGGGTGGAAAAAGTTATCACGCCAACTTACCATCCACCAGGTCCTGGCTGACATGTCATAACATAGCTGCCATTTTATGGAGCTGTCCGACGCTTTCCCAGACATTACGCTGTCAGCAACCTTCATCAGATGCAGCTCAATGGAAGATAAGACACCTAATCAGGAAAACATCAGCAGTGGCTTGCTGGGCTACATGTAGGCCAATCCTTATCACACTGCATCATGGGAAAAGCTCCTTTATTAGCAGGAACACCAATCTCACAGATATAAAGACAAGGATCAGTTCTTCCACCCCCCCACCCCACTTTTTTTTTTTTTTTTGGTGTGTCTGAAGGGATTGGTGAAACTAGCTAGCGTTCGTTGTGTATCATGTGTACAAGAGTTAAATATCTTGTAAGTGGGCGGCTAACTGCTCTGCTGGGCTATGCAGTCTAAAGTTTATTTGCATTCTTCTCTGTTGTATATTGTTTGACATGGTCCATGGTCCGTGCTGAGATGAAGGGGAGGGTGGATGGAGGGGGGAGAGAGAGAGAGAGAGAGAGAGAGAGAGCTGTAATTGCTCAGAATTAATATCTCCCCCAACAAAGACATAACAGTTTCATTGACACAATCAGGGCATGGTTCAGATGTCACTGAACACACCACACCACACACACACACACACACACACACACACACACACACACACACACACACACACAGTGGAACACACAGGTAGCAGCTGCAGCTGGATTCGGCTAAGGTTGCCAAAGGCTACAAACTCCATTCTCATAACTGGACATATGGAAACAGTTTAACTCTTTTGAAATCTCTGTTTGAGAAGAAGTCGGCAGTCAGAGAGGATGTCAGCATCAAGAACAGGGATGTGACCATTTATTCTCCAAGTCAAGGGATGAGGGCCTGGTGTCTGTCCTTACCAAAGATGGCCTATAGGTATTGTCTCCATCCAAGGAAGACTACAGAAGGGTGAAGGGATTGGGGTGGGGTGGGGGATTAGGACTCGTGTCTTTTAGGCACCAGTCTTTACTCTTCCATCCAGTCTACTACTCTCTGAAAAGGATGCATGTTTTTCTTCAGTTTTGATGGGTTCTATTTCCTATTGAGTTTTCACACGATTCTGCCAAAAACACAGAAAACAGACCCAAATATTTATCACTGACAACACTTAGTACTGAATATATTTTTTTCTGAGTACTTGTGAATCTTAACTATTTCAGTTAATATACTAACTGACCTCAGATAGACTATATTCTATCTAAAGATTCTGAAATTTATTTAGCCTTTGAAATATCATTGTAAATAGGACCTCAATTTTGTTCACATTCCTCTCCCCCGCCCCCAAACAGAAAATCCAGTAAATCCTTTTGAATGGTGTTTTTATATCTTCCTTAAGATTCTCTGGATGCAAATATTACAGCTTAGCATTTAACTATGACTGACTTTTTTTTAAACTATACCTTCAATTCTTATCGTCTTTGGTAACTGTTTACGAGTTTAAGATTTACAACATTAACATGATTTTTTTTCAAAATCCAGGCTTTAATATGATTTGACATAGAGTCACAGAAGGTTAGAACTCAAAATTGTAAGGATCAATTGTCCAACCACATTTAACAGAGGACGAAACCAGGCTCAGGAAAGGGAAGTAACCAAAGTCACAAAAAGAATGAAAATTTAAAAACTGAATCATTGAGTTTCTATTTCCACTACCTACTGGAAATTCTCTAATTTCCACTTCACATTGGAATTCTCTTCAATTTTATAAATTTGATTGAAGGAATGGGCTGTAGCTGAAGACATTTCTTGAAGGTATTTTATACTCAATTAGAGACAAATGTCAGCAATGTTTTCAAAGCAAGTTCTGAACGTTTCTTGACTGCTACAAGGTTAGCCCAAGAGCCAGTTATTTTCCAAATCAATCTAAACTTTCAGTATTTTTTCTCCTGGATAACTGCTTTTTCACTTATGTATTCTGAAAGAGAGGCAGGGTGGTGTAGGGGATAGAGGGCCAGCCTTGGATGCAGGTACAAGTCCTGCCTCTGACACATACTAGTCATGTCTTGTCTTCCTAACTGAGACTATTACACTACAATGTCTCTCAATGTGAGCATGTTGCAATGTCCTATTACTTTGGGTAACTCTCTTAGTTTGGGAACTTTTTCAGTGTGGAGTGAGTTGCCCATATTGATGTGATGACAAAGGAAAATTCCCTTGCAGAGTGTTTCTTGAGGTTCTGCCTTTAAAAAAATTGTCAGACCAGTGGAGCAAGAGAAACATGAAAGTCCTTCAAAGTCCCATTCAATGTTCCTGTCACTTTTTGACAGTAGTGCAGTGTGTTCTCATGGTCTAAAGCTGTGTGGAACCCCTCTGCTTGCCTGAAGTCCCAATAGGAACCAAGATCTTTCTATTTTGTCTTGCAGGGACTTAAAAGGCTTGCTTCTGGAAAATGAAAAAAAAATCTCATCCTAAGGGGATCTCTTCTGTCAACACTTGATCAAATTCATTATCCAGATAACCTCACAATGTAAAAATAGATCCAGCTTTCAGTGCATTTATTATCTGGCCATTGGGAAAAATACAGTATGAAATAAGGTTTTTCAAGATAATCAAGTGTGAAGACATTCAGAGAGCAGAGGAAGGAAGTTGGCACCAGACTGTGCCAATCGATATACTTACAAAGTGTCTTAGAAGAGAAGAGACCAATTTGGGGATGTATACATGAGAATATGATGAGCCCACCCAAACTTTAAAACTTATCCCCAAATCCTTTAATAAAGATGACAAGCTTGCAATGTACTTTATACAAAGTCACGGCAATACTGCAGGATGATCAGCTATGAATGACTTACCTTTTCTCAGCAATGCTGTGACCCAAGAGAATTCTGAAGGATTTGTGATAAAAAGAATACTATCCATCCAAGGACAGAAGCATGCTTTTTTCATGTATATTTTTCTTGATGTATCTCTATTTTAGGGGGGAGGGTGGGGTGTGCTTATTTTTACTACAAATAATATTTTTCATGACTACACATTTTTAACTGATACCCAGTAATTTGCTTTCCCAATGAGGGGAAGTGAGATGGGAGAAAGGGAGAGAATTTGGAACTCAAGTTTTTAGAAGTGAATGTTGAAACTTGTTTTTGCATGTAACTGGGGAAAAAATTAAATTAAATTAAATTTTAAAATAAAGATGGAAAGCAGCAAGACCAACAAACCTGTGTATTGTCAAGTTGTCACTTTAACTTAAGGGATGCCTGTTCTGAGTAGTGGAAGGTAACAATAATGAAAAGTCAGTGAGGGCGGCTAGGTGGCACAGTGGATAGAGCACCAGCCCTGGAGTCAGGAGTACATGAGTTCAAATACGACCTCAGACACTTAATAATTACCTAGCTGTGTGGTAGGAATCAAAAGGAGACCTATGAAGCATCATAATAAGAATCCCTGGCTCTTGGAATCCTAGAACTAGGTTCTAAATCTGACTGTGTGGCCTTGTTTAAGTCATTTCTCCTTTCTTATTTCTCACTTTCTTCAGTTGTAAAATAAGGGGGCTGCTCAACTGACCCTAAACATTCTTTCCAGCTATAAATCCTATGAACTATGATTAAGTAAAGCAAATTTCTTGTCCAGGATTTTGTAAACTTTTAAAGTAGGTTGGAAGGACAAAGTCTTGATCAAGGGCAAATTTCTTACTAGTATCTACTAAGTGGGAGGGAGAACACTTATTTACCAATCCAGGTCATTCTCACCAGGTAATTGCTCTGTCTAGGAGGCAGGGTGTTATGGGAACAATTGACATATATGTCAATTAAAATTGACCCACAGGTCGCAGGTTGAGACCCATGAACTAATCTAATGAACTCATATAACAAAGCAACAGGCCTAGTTTATCAATACATATAATCTAACTTGACAGTTTAAAAGCTTTTTTTTATTGTCTGACACATTCATTAAAACGGGTAAAAAATGAAAACCCACACAAGCATAACTAGCTATATGATCTTGGGCAAGTCAAGGAAACATTTGGGCCTTTAATTTCAGCATCTGCAAAAATAAAAAATAAGGAACTTAGATGAGTTTTATGTCTCCTTCTAGCTTTGATAGTCTATGATCTCATATTTGAGATTTTTCAAATCTGTAGATCTAAAACATGATTATTTAATATAACAAATATTAATTGAGTTTCTACTATATTGAAGGCACTATCACAAGTGTGCTGAAGAGAGACAGACAGACAGACAGATGGAAGGATGAATATAATGACAGAGATGGAGACAAGAAAGTGTATAAAAATTCCCCATGCCCACAGGGAATTTACAATGTAGCAGGGAATATCAAACTTGTATACAAATAGTATCTGGAACAGAGTGATCATAACAAATATTTATTGATTAGAAGACAAATAGCTACTATAATTACACTGACATAAGGCTAACAAAGCGCTTTGTATACATTATCTCACTAGAGCCTCAGGAAACTCTGTGAGGTAAGTACTATAATACTCATCATAGACAGAAGAGGAAATTGTTAACATAGTGATCAGAAGAGGAATTTGAAACCAGATCTTCCTGAGTGACTAGAATTCTGTTCAGCATTCAAACCCTGACACCACACTACAAAGTGATAAAGTTTAAAACTACACTAAGATATGGAATACCTAGTAAACAAATGATAAAAATATAATGAAATTATAAAATATGATATAAAATAGAATATAATGAAAATATAACACAAGTGTATGGTGCCATGTGATTTCATAGGCAGCAGAGATTACTTCCACATCAGAGCAGGGGATAGAAGTAAGAAAGTTTTATAAAGGAGGTAGTATTGGATTTGGGCATGTAACCTTTAATCTGGCTCAGGGGCACCAAACTTAAGTAAAGAAGAATTATCAGGACTTTGGGAGAAGAAGAAGAAGAATATAATGATGATGATGATGATGATGATGATATTGATGTTATCTGAAATTTATATAGCACTTTACATCAACTCATTTGAGCCCCAGAACTCCCCAGTGAGAAAGGTACTTCAGTTATTATTAACCCAATCTTATAGATAAATAAACAAGCTTAGAGTATTTGACTTGTCCATGGTTATCGTTAGTATATGTCAGAAAGGATTTAAACCTAAGTCCAATGTTATGTCTTCAAAACCCAATAATATCTTGACCACAGACATGGGAAACCCCACCCCCCATAAAACTGACACTAATAAAAAGGAAGATGCTAGAAAGGAAGATATTGAAGTGTGTGCTAAATGTCCAATACTTCTTAGGAATGATACTCTTTATCAAAGTATTATGTTCTTGAATTGAGAATTATTGAGAGATGTGGAGGACTTAGAGTAATTTCAGAAGATACCCATGGAGAAATTAAAGGAATGGAATATGCAACATATAACCCAAAACTAAAGGATACAGGATTATTAGACCTCCAAAAAGAAATAGATCACGAAACATTCTTCAATAGTTTTCAACTGTAGTTTTCCAATCAAGTCAATAGAGTGACCAAGCAGCTAAGAAAATTAGTTTAGAACTTGGGTTATCCCTAAGAATTGCCTGTGAATTTTAGACTAGCTTTTGGAAAATAGAAATTATAACAAACCAGGGAGATTTATGTAAATATTGCCTAGGTGGTTGGAATATGTGACCTTCCCTGGAGTTGTTTTAAAAATGGAATACATTCGAGTCTGCCTGAACTAGTGTAGAGCCAGTTGCCCAGTCATCCAGCCAGTCAACAAACCAAGTATTTCCAAATGCTTATTAGGCCAGTACTGTTCCAAGGACTATGGAAACTACAGTAGAAGGACTAGATTTTTCCTTTAAGGAGCTTGCAACAAAATTGAGAAAACAAGATCAATGTATGTGAAACAAAGGTGAATAATATCAAATAGAGTATAACCAAGAGTTCAATTGTATGGTGTAAACACCACCTTATTTTCAAAATTCAGAACTTAAGGAGATCTGTGAGTTGTTTAGTTATCAAAGGAAGATTGAGACACTGAAGTTGGGCTGGATTTGAAGAGAAGAGGGGAGAAAGAAAGACATTTCAGATAGTGTGAGAGAGAAGAGAAAGAAAACATGTAAAGCTGTGCTTCTCCCCAAGACCTCCTGTTTCTCTTCAGTTGTGATACTCAGAAGGGGTCATGGTATCCTGGTAAGATTCTCATCAATGAGGGGCAGCTAGGTGGCGTAGTGGATAAAGCACTGGCCCTAGAGTCAGGAGTACCTGGGTTAAACTCTGACCTCAGACACTTATTACCTAGCTGTGTGGCCTTGGGTAAGCCACTTAACCCTGTTTGTCTTGCAAAAACCTAAAAAAAAAAAAAAAAAAAAAAAAGATTCTCACCAATGGAATACTGGAAGGCTCTACTTCACACCTTTCGTAGATAATCCTCTACAGCTTCCTTGATCACTCTCCCAGATGAAAAAGTGCTCTTTTCCTCTTCAAAGTTCCCTAGAGCACTTCTTAATCAATCATTGAATTTTTTAGTAAGCTCATTCTATATGCCAGAAATTTTGCTAAGTATTAAGGATACAAAAAAAAAAGGCAAAAGGCAGTCCCTGTTCTCAAGGAGCTTATAATCTATGGGAGGTAGACAACATGCAAACAAATATAAAAAAAACAAGCCATATATGGGATAAATAGGAAATAATTAAACAAAGGAAAGCGCTAGGATTAAGAGAGACAGAAGGAAGCTTCTAATATAAGTAGTTTGAATGAGTAATACGAAAATGTATTAAACCTATATCAGATTGTTTGCCGCCATGGGAAGAGAGGAAGAAAGGGAGGGTAGTAGAAAAATGTGGAACTCAAAAGCTTGCAAAAGGATGAATGTTGGGGGCAGCTAGGTGATGTAGTAGATAGAGCACTGGTCCTGAAGTCAGGAGGACGTGAGTTCAAATCAGACCTCAGACACTTAATAATTGCCTAGCTGTCTTGGGTAAGTCATTTAACTCCATTGCCTTAAATAAAAAATAAAAAAAAAGAGCATGAGTGTTGAAAACTATCTTTTCATGTAATTGGAAAATAAAATAAATATCATTTTTAAAGTAAGGAAAGTCACTAGATGGAACTGAGGAGAAACAATATTTCAAACATGGGAGACAGTGAGAGAAAATGCTTGAAGCCAAGAAATGGAGTGTTTTGAGAAATGGAGCGTCTTTTTTTAATTTAAATATATTTATTTATTTGTTTGTTTGTTTTTCAAACTACATGCAATGGTAGTTTTCACCAATCATTTCTTTTGCAAGGTTTTAAGTTTTAAATTTTTCTCCCTTCTTCCCTTCCCTCCCCATGACAGAAAGCAATCTAATATAGTCTCTACATTTGTAACTTTGCTAACCATAGATACATGTTAATCATGTTGTGAAAGAAGAATCAAATCCAAATGGAAGAAAAATAGAAAAAAACGACAATATAAAAGACAACTTTCACTCAATATTGTTAACGACAATATAAAAGACAACTTTCACTCAATATTGTTGTTAGTCTGTGCAACATTCTTCTAGTTCTACTCATTTCACTCAGCATCAATTCAGGCAAGTCTATCCAACCTTTTCTGAAGTCCCACCCTTATGATTTCTTATAGAACAATAGTGTTCTATCACATTCGTATACCACAATTTGTTCAGTCATTCCTTAATTGATAGGCATCCCCTCCATGTCTAATTCTTTGCCAGCATGAAAAGAGCTACTATGAATATATTTGTATATATAGATTTTTTACCCTTTCTCATGATTTCTTTGGGATACAGATCCAGTAGTAGTATTGCTGGATCAAAGGATCGGCATAGCAACATTGCCCTTTGGGCATAATTCCAACATGGTCTTCAGAAAGTTTGAATCAGTTCCCAACTCCACCAACAGTACATTCATGTTCCAATTTTACCTCATCCCCTCCACTGATCATTTTACTTTTTTTTTATCATATTGGCAAATCTTATAGGTGTAAGGTTGTACCTCAGAGTTGTTTTAATTTGCATATCCCTTAATCACTAATGATTCAATTTTTAATATGCTTATATGTAACTTTAATTTCTTCATTTGAGAATTTCTATATCCTTTGATAATTTTATCAATTGGGAATATTTTTATGAATTTGGTTCAGTTCTCTCTATAAATATTTTAGAAATGAGTGCTTTGTTGGATATACTAGTTGTAAATATTGTTTCCCAATTTACCACATTCGTTTTAATCTTGGTTTTTTGATCTTGGTTGCATTAGTTTTGTTTGTACAAAAACTTTTCAGTTGAATATAATCAAAATTATCCAATTTGTCTTTTATAATGTTCTCTATCTCTTTCTTGGTCATAAACTACTCTTCTCTTCATGGATCTGACAGATAAACTATTCCTCGTTCTCCTGACTTAAGCTATCACCTTTTATGTCTGAATCCTATACCCAGTTTGAGTTTATCTTGGTATAGGGTGTGAGATACTGGTCTAGTCCTGATTTCT
The DNA here is from genome assembly GCF_037893015.1 of Macrotis lagotis. Classification (NCBI taxonomy): domain Eukaryota; kingdom Metazoa; phylum Chordata; class Mammalia; order Peramelemorphia; family Peramelidae; genus Macrotis; species Macrotis lagotis. The sequence continues at coordinate 81,141,528 of NC_133665.1, forward strand.
TCCATACTATCTTCCAGTTTTCCCAGCAGTTTTCATCAAAGAGTGAGTTTTTAATCCCAGAAGCTGGAATCTTTGGGTATATCAAACAGCATATTATAATCATTTATTACTGTTTCTTTTGCACAATCTATTCCACTGATCCACCACTCTATTTCTTAGCTAGTACTAAACAGTTTTGAAGACTGATACTTTATAATATAGTTTTAGACTTGGTATGGCTAGGCTTCCTTCCTTTGCAAGTTTTTCATTAATTCCCTTTATATTCTTGGACTTTCATTCCTCCATTTGAATAATAAAACTCAATACAGTAATTTTTTGGAAGTTTGATGGATATGGTACTGAATAAGTAATTTAATTTTGGTAGAATTGTCATTTTTATTAATTTGGTCTACCCATGATTGACATTTACCCAGTTATTTAGATCTGATTTTATTTGTGTGAATAGCATTTTATAGTTATTTTCATATAGTTTCTAAGTCTGTCTTGGCAAGTAGACTCCCAAGTATTTTATGCTGTCCACCATCATTTTGAATGGAATTTCTCTTTCTGTCTCTTACTGTTGTATCTTATTAGCAATGTATAGAAATGTTGATGATTTATGAGGGCTTATTTTATAGCCTGCAACTTTTGCTAAAGTTGCTAATTATTTCAAGTAATTTTTTAGGTAATTTTCTAGGGTTCTTTAAGTATAATATTACATCATTTGCAAAGTGTGAGAGTTTTGCTTTTCATTACTTATTCTAATTTTTTCTATTTTTTCTTCTCTTTTTGCTAAAACTGACATTTCTAATGTAATATTGAATAATAATCATGATGATGAACATCCTTGTTTCACCCCCTGATCTTATTAGGAATGCTTCTAGTTTCTTCCTATTACAAATATGTTTGTTGATGGTTTTAGATAGATACTACTCATTGTTTTATGGTAATACTCCATTTATTCCTAGTGTTTTTAATAGGAATGAATGCTGTATTTTTTCAAAAGCTTTGTCAGGAGAGGCAGCAGCATCTTATTTGTGCAACAACCATAAGGACAGAGTCACTGGATTGAACAGTGAGTGTCCAAGAGTAAGGTATGAGAAGAATAGAGGTTGGGGGCAGGGTTAGATAATGAAGGGTTTTGCACTTGATTCTGGAGTTAACAGGGACCTACTAGAGATGGAGGATGGGGGTGGGTGACATGATCAGGCCTTTGCTTTTAGGAAAATATTTTAGTAGCTGAATAAAAGATGTATTGAAGTGGAGAAAGACTGATTGAGGCAGGCAGATCAACTAGCAGGTACTGCCGTAGTCAGATGTGAAGTGATGAGAACCCGCACCAGAGTGGTGGTAGTTTTAGAGAAGATGTTGCAAGAAAATAGTCAGGCCTTGGCAACAGATTGCCTATGTGGGGTGAAAGATAGTATGGAGCCCAGGATATCTCCTAGGCTTCCAGCCTAAATGATGGATCCTCTACAGCAGGAGTGGGGGAAATGTTCACCCCTCAGGTCCTTGAAATCATTTGGTCTGGCACTACCAAGGCAACTGCAGGTGGGACTTAAAATTCAATAAATCTAGGAGCATTTTATGGGTGAATTAATTAAATATTTGACCAAATATGGCAGGCAAATGATATTAAAAATATTCAAATGGCTCTTGGCAGACAAAAGATTCCCTACCCCAAATCTACAGTAATAAAGAAGGTAGGAGGTGTGGAGGATTTAGGGGAAAAAAACAATGAGTTCACATTTGAACTTGGTGATTTCTTTTTTAGGTTTTTGCAAGGCAATGAAGTTAAGTGGCTTGTCCAAGGTCACACAGCTCGGTAATTATTAAGTGTCTGAGGCAGGACTTGTACTTAGGTACTTTTGACTCCAGGGCCAGTGTTCTCTCCACTGCACCACCTAGCTACCCCTGAACTTGATGATTTTAAGATGTCTACTAAACATCTAGTTTGAGGCTAAGTCTGCATTTCTCCTCTACTACCAGGACATCTCTAAAATCCCCCTACACATTTTCATAAATCCAGTTCTGAAAGGATTCAATTCATTAGCAGGAAGATTGATAGAAGGAGTTGGATAAAGGAGAAGATAATTGGTGAAGTACTTGGAGAAGCAGATGGGAATTAAAACTGACTGTGTTCCCCCAGGTTGGCCAGATGCATTGCCGGGTCATAGAGTGTGGACAGCAACATCCAGAGGGAAAATAAACCCTCTTATTAGAAGATTCTTCCTCTTTCTCAGCCCTGAATCTAAATGGTTGAAAGGTTTGTCATCTTACTTCTTCTACAAGTTTTTTTTATCCCCTTCTGTTCAAATAGAGTTAAAGATGTTTCATTGTTAAGTTGATTTTGCTGCTCAATGGTAGTTTAGATAAAAGGGGAAAAAACTGAGTACCTCTTTAGATCATAGAGTATAATTAACTTAAACTCTCCCATTGTGGTTTGGTGGCTTAGGGCCACCTAAGAGTAATAAAGAGTTGATAGAATTTTTTTGTTTGTACCACCCTCTAGTGAGTATCCCCACTACTACCTCTTAATATATTCTAATTATGTAAACCGTTGAGTTTTGGAGGGGTTTTTTTGCATGTTATGCTTTTTTTTCTAGCATTTATTTAGCATCTAAAGATTCACAAAATTCTTTACAAATATTTCATTTTATCCTCACAACCACCTAGGGAGGTAAGTGTTATTATTCCTATTTCGCAAATGAAAAAAACTGAGGCAAAGTGATTTATGACTTGAGAGGGAGAAGTGACTTATTCAGGATCACACAGCTAGTTAAATGTCCCAGGCTAAGTGTCCCAAGTCTTCCTGGATTCAGATTCAGAGCTCTAGTCATTACTCTAGGAAAGGACATTAGAATAATCATCCCCCAAGATGGAGCAAAAATCAATCACTTCCAAAAAGAACAGAGAAGGGAAGAGATGAAGTCATAGATAGCTATTGCCACTCCTTGAGCAATTTTTGCAAAGGAATAGAGTTCATGAGCATTCTGTAAAAGGCTGTCCCCTTGAACTTATGCAAATCCTAACTATTCCTTTTTGGTATTATTGTTTAGTTGTTTCAATTTTGTCCAATTTTTATGATCCATTACATCAAATAGCTGCCCCTCATTATTCCAACTACATTTAATAGGTGAGACACTTGAATTTACTTATATTTGGAGCATTAGGGAATCTCAGAGGTACTAAGGAGGCTTTTTATGAGGGATGTATAGTCTCACTAAGGCATGTCTAATTGGTTTCCTACCTCTGAAGTCACTGGCCAGAGGAGCCAGTTAGCAAGACTGTATGGGAAACTGGAGCTTCTAGCATGAAGGGTTCTTTGCTGACCCATTAACCTCTCTTACACATGAATGGCAGAGCAATCACCAACCAGAAATCCATGAAAGATCAAAATGAAACTCTGCTAAGCTTGTATGTAGAACAGATGAATCCAACTTACATACCCTGAAATGTACTTGGTGGAATTATTGTCTTTACCTCTTGCAGTCGAGCCAACCAAAATAGTAAATGATAATCACCGATTATAGACAATTTACCTTCTTTATTTGGCAACATGACTAGAGGCCATCTGGAATTGCTTCTGCCAGAAAGTCTGGGCTGTACCAATGCCTTGGCATTCATGATATTTGCCAATCAACAAGCACTCCCTTACTATCTTAAAAGATGGTTTCCAAACAATTTGCCACAAATGGTCCCTAGCCCCTTGGATCTATTATGACCTGATACTGAAATGACCTCCTTCTCCACTCACCTAATCCCTGTGATTGCCCAGTACTCATAACCTTTCATATCGCTAATGAGAAAAGGCCATTTTTGAGACAGCTGGCAGAACTTTTAACTGCCCAAACAAGGATGACAAAGCACTTAAAAGAACAGAATGGTCTTGTTTTTGGACTTGGAGATGAACTGATAATGTTCAGACCTCAAACTTTGCTTGGAGTTTCCTGACAAGAAATTTGCCTGAAATCAGAGATGAAGTCTCAGCTTTCCTTACAGTATATGATTTAGAAATCTGAGATGAAGCGGTTCTAAAAATCAAAGTTCATTCCATTTTGCAGGACTTTCTAAATTACAGTGTTGCTTTTTTCCCCCTTTAGTATAATGGATATAAGCTTTCAGATAATGTAACAATCAGAAACTATTTTGTTCAAATGTTCCCATCTAAACAGTAGTGTAGGTGATGGATAAAAATCCTTTTCTTTAAATGACTCGGTCAGAGGGCCCTCATTTTATATGGTGATAACTGCCTTTAAAATTGTGAGAAGGGGAAATAATGAAAAAAGAAAAGAGAAAAGCAGTATTGTCTGCAAAGTAGTGTCATATTTTAATGTACCCCTTTGCAAAACAGAAAGTTTTGCCAAAAGATAGAAGTTCTCTGCAAATAACATTGGAAAACATTTTGACAGGCCCCCGGCAAGTACAACATATTAATAACAAAGATAACTGTAAAATCCCAAAGGCTCTGATTGAACCAAGTGATAGATGGCTATTTAGTGCCTTGCAGAAGAACCATTCTTATGAAAGAACAATGGCAGAGACTAATCTCATAATTACTGTGTCAGGTTCTTCTATTGCCAGATTCCTTAAGGAAGAGCCATATAAAGGGTGAAGAAATTTTTTTTAGCCAGAAAACATGGGCCAGCATCATAATGTTTGTGACATTTTCTGACAATGAGTGCTTTCTGGTCTCAGAAGATTATTAGAACTATGAGACATGGTGGAAGGGACGAAACCAAGATGGTGACAGGAGAAGAACCTCTCTTAGGTGCTCTCTCTCTATAATATTTCAAAACTTATAAAATAAGGACTCAAACTAAATTTTCAAGAAACAGAACTATGAGATATGTTAGAGGTCATCTAGGCAGTTTTCTGCATCTTATGGATGGAAAAAACTGAGACCTAGAGAAAGGAAGAGATCTGCCTAGTATCACAAAAGTGGTTAGGGGTTTAGTTGGATTTAACCTCAGGTTTTTTTGACTCTCCTACTCTTATGTCAACTTGTATAGCTGGGATGTATTGTTATAGAATCAATATATCAAATTTGTTAGAGCAAATATAAAGCTAATACAAAGTGAGAAGGAGAAGATGTTAATACAAAAGAGAAGATGTTATGCCTTGAAACTGAAATAACTACATTTTGACCTATTCAAAAATTTTTTTTAATTTATTTTTTATTCTCATTTTCTACAAATGTTTTTTTACATTAATAAAATATTATTGTTTACAAGTAAACAAAATACCCCTCCTCCCCCATGAATATAGATAGACTTGCTTGGGAGAAAAAAGTAAAGGGGAGAGAAAAAAAATTAAAATAAAAAAATAATAGTAATAATTGTAGGTACGGCCAGGTGGCGCAATGGATGAAGCACCAGCCCTGGAGCCACGAGCACCCAAGTCCATATCCAGCCTCATAAACACAACAATCACCCAGCCGTGTGACATGCAAGCCACCCCATCCCCACTGCCCTGCAAAAACCAAAAAAAAAAAAAAAAAGAAAGGAAAAAAAGACCCAAAATAAAATAAAATAGTAATAATAGTAGGGGTGGCTGGGTGGCAGACAGAGCATTGGCCCTTGAGCCAGGAGCACCTGGGTCCAAATCCAGCCCCAGACACCCAAAGATCACCCTGCTATGTGGCCCCAGGCAGGCCACCCAGCCCCACTTGCCCTGCACCCTCCCCCAAATAATAATAACAAAAAATGTGCTTCAGTCTTTGTTCCAACACCAACAACTCTGTCATGGGTGGATCTCATTCTTTATGATAAGTCCATCACAAAAGTTGTTTCCATATTTTTCCACCGTTGCCATTGCTGATCGCAACTCCCTCATTTCTTATTTCTCCACTACCATATACTCTTATTTTCTCTCTCCTTTCACTCTGACTCTGCTGTAGGGTCACTGGGTGGCGCAGCAGACAGATCCCTGGTCCTGGGGCCAAGAAGCCCTGAGCCCCCCTACCACCCCTTAGGCCCAGAATCCACCTGGCCCTATGGTCCTGGGCAGGCCATCCAATCCCAGCCCCTTGCAAGAAGCAAAAAAGAAAACGTGTTATATCTGACCACTCTCCCCCCATGGTCCATCCTCTCCTCCTTTATTCACATCCCCACCCCTTCCCCCTGCTCCCCGCTCCTTCTTACTCCAGATGTCTGTACCCCACTGAGTATATTTGCTGTTTCCTCTCCTAGCCATCTCTGATGAGAGCAAAGGTTCCCTCATTCCCCCTTGCCTCCCCACTTCCATATCATTTCAATAGCTCATTGTAATAAAAAAAATCTTGTGAAATATCTTGGACTATTCCCCCTCTCCTTTTTCTTTCTACCATTCCATTTCCCTTTTTTTCTGTTGACTCCATTTTTACACCATATTTTATCTTCAAATTCAGCTTTCTCCTGTGCTTCAACTATAAAAGCTCTCTTTACTTGCTCTATTAACTGAGAAGGTTCATATGAGGATTATCAGTGTCATTTTTCTATGCAGGAATACATGCACTTCATCCTCATTAAGTCCCTCATATTTCCCCCCCTCTCCTCCAATCTTCATGCTTCACCTGAGTCCTGTATCTGAAGATCAAACCTTCTGTTCAGCTCTGGCCATTCCAAAAGGAACCTTTGAAATTCCCCTGGTTCATTGAAAGTCCATATTTTTCCCTGGAAGAGGACATTCAGCCTTGCTGGGTAGTTCATTCTTGGCTGCATTGTAAGCTCTTTTGCCTTCTGGTATATTGTATTCCAAGCCCTACAAGCTTCCAATGTAGCTGCTGCTAAATCCTGTGTGATCCTGACTGCAGCTCCACGATATTTGAACTGTGTCCTTCTGGCTACTTGTAATATTTTCTCTTTGACTTGGGAGTTCTGGAACTTGGCTATAATAGTCCTAGAGGTTGGTTTTTTGGGATCTCTTTCTCTGGGGGATCGGTGGATTCTCTCCATTTCTATTTTGCCCTCTGCTTCTAGAATATCAGGGCAATTTTCTTGTAGTAATTTTTTGAAAATGATGTCAAGGCTCTCTCCCTGATCATGACTTTCAGGTATTCCAATAATTTTTAAATTATCTTTCCTAAGTCTGTTTTCCATATCAGTTGTTTTTTCAATGAGATATTTCACATTTTCTTCTAATTTTTCATTTTTTTTGGTTTTGAGGTATTGATTCCTGATTTCTGTTAAATTCCTCAATCTCCCTGAATTCTATTCTTTGTCTGAAGGATTTGTTCTCCTCAGAGAGTTTTCTTATCTCTTTTTCCATCTGGCCAATTTTGCTTTTTAAAGCTTTCTTCTCCTCAATAACTTTTTGAACTGTTTTATCCATTTGACCTAAGCTGGTTTTTAGCATGCTATTTTCTTCAGCATTTTTTTGGATTTCCTTGACTAAGCTGCTGACTTCATTTTCATGTTTTTCCTGCATCTCTCTCCTTTCTTTTCCCAGTTTTTTCTTCCAACTCCCTCATTTCCTTTTCAAAGTCTTTTTTGAGCTCTGTCATAGCCTGAACCCAATTTCTGTTTTTCTTGGAGTCTTTAGATGCAGGAGCTTGTGCTTCCTCATCTTCAGACTAAGAATTTTGATCCTTCTTGGGCTCATTTGCAAAATATTTCTCAATAGTCTTCCTTTTCTTTGCTTGCTCATTTTCCCAGCCTGGGCCTGGTTTGGGGGTGCTTCCTGAGCTTTTGGGACACTCCCACAAGGGTCTCAGTGTGTGAGGCTCTGTCCTCCCTCCTGGTCTGTGAATGACCATAAGCGCCCCCCTCTGCCACAGGGCTGAGGTGGGGGGCCCTGCTGTTCTATGGGGGGGCCTAGACTGGGATCAGGATCTGAATGTGGTCAGAGCCCCAGAGTCCTGTTCCAGAGGCAGAGGACAGAGCTCTGCAGTCTCTCTCTCTTCACTGCCCTCCCTCAGCTCAATGGGCTCATGCCTGGGGGGCTCCTGCTTACGGGCCCTGCCTGCTTCATTTCCTGGTTCAGGGCTGGGGAAAGACCATGCTTCTCACTGTGTGCCCTGAGGGCTGGGCTCCACGTGCTCACTCTGGCAGAGGTCCCCCGCTGTTCCCCCACTTTGTGCCCGGTGCTCCTCGGGGTGCAGCTCAGGAGACTCCCCCGCTGCTGTGAGCTGTGACTCCCAGCACCCTGGGGCTGCCTCTGGGAGGCTGAGGTTCTTTGGCTCAGGCAGGCCACCCCTCTGGCAGGCCGCCTCTCCAATCCTGGGGAGCAGAGCCTTTCTGCTCTTTTCCAGGTTACCTTGAGTAGGAGAACTGCCCCACTGGGTCCCTTTGTGGGTTCTGTCTCTTGAAAGTTTAGTTAGAGTTCTTAGCTGATGAATTTTATCAGAGAGCTCCTAAGACTCGATCCCTTCTGGTCGCCATCTTGGCTCCGCCCCCCCCAAAGTTTGATAATAAAAATTGGTAAAAGAAAAAAAAGAAAATAGATGTGGCATAATAATTCTAGTTGCATGATCTTAACAAGACACTTAACCTTGTTTACCTGAGTTTCCTCATTTGTCAAATGAACTAGAAAAGAAAATGGCAAGTTACTCTAGTGTCTTTTCCCCAAAAAAATTCAAATGGGATCATGAAGAGTCAAACATGACTGAAAATTACTGAACAAACAAAAAATAATTCTTAAAGATGTTTAACAATATAAATCAATTATCATAAAAAGAATCCCAAAAGAGAAAAAAAGATCTTCATCAGAAAACATATGATAAACAATTTGCGATTTGGCAGCCAAAGGCAATATGAGTACAGAATCTAATTTTGTTATTCAGTCATTTTTCAGTTGTACCTGACTCTTTTCTGATCCCATTGGGGGTTTTCTTGGTAAAGATACTGAAGTGGTTCACCATTTCTTTCTTCAGCTCATTTTTCAGATGAGGATGTAAGGAAAATAGGATTAAGTGACTTGCCCAAGGTCACACAGATATTAAGTGTCTGAAACCAGATTTAAACTCAGGAAGATGAGTCTTTCTGATTCCAGGTCCCACTTTATCCACTGTGCCACTTAACTGCCCATAAAATTGTTTGTAAAAAAATTTTGGAGAATAATTGTAGAAAATCATCAATAATAATAATAACTCATAATACATAGAAAAGCAATAGAGAGCAGCATCAGAAAATCTGCTAAATAAATAAAATACTAAATAAACAGTCATCCTGAGGGCAAATGAAAATGCAAGGACAGAAAAAAAGAAGGAAAATTTTTTAAAAAGTTCTGCAGAGATTTTTTTGTTAATTTTTTTTCACCATCAAATGTGGTAGAAGCACCATGTTTGGATTTTAACATTAGAGTCCTAGATGTTCTTATTGAGGAAAGAGAAAAGGCACTAAAGTGAACAAAAAATAAAGAAGACTACAATGTGTCTTAAAACATGATGTAGGGGTGGCTCAGTGACGCAGTGGATAGAGTACCAGCCCTGGAGTCAGGAGTACCTGAGTTCAAATTTTGCCTCAGACACTTAATAATTACCTAGCTGTGTGGCCTTGGGAAAGCCACTTAACCCCATTGCCTTGTAAAAACTTTTTTTTAAAAAGTGATGTAATGGGAGAAAGCTAAAAAAGATTCAAAGTAAATATGATAGAGGGTAAAGCATGAGGAGGAAAGTCTCAGATTTTAATAATATCAAAAAAGTCAGCTGAGAAAAGACCAATATTTTTATCAATATACCTACTTTCCCATCTACATAGAATTTTGAAAATCATCTATGCTTGTCTTGAAGGCATCCTCGATAAATAGGGAACAGACTGTTTTTCATAAGCCATGTTCTACAGTAGAGAATATCTTTACTGTCACAAAGAAGATGTGGAAAATACAAGACAGAGAATCTTCATGTGTTATTGTTGGATTGTTATAAAAGTAATCTAATTCGGTAGTCTGAAATACTCTTCCAACAAGATATCACCATTAACCTGTACGTCAAAATTATTTGAGTTTTTGAAATGCTCCAAGCCTTTCCATATATCCTGCAGCTGAATTTTCTTTTATATTTTATATAAGATTAGCTATGTAGGGTCTATCATACATTTTTAAATTTTGTTTACTCAGAAGTTAGCACAATGCTTGATATGTAGTAAATGCTTAATAAATTACTTTTTCATTCATTTGCTCATTCTCCAGATTTTAGAAGAAAGAACACTGGTCATGCAGTCTTTGCAGTGAACTCATGGGAAGACATGGCTAGAATCCTCTAGGGTAGTAAGGCATCTTTATTGTAGGAAATATTCAAATTGATAGGATCACAGAGCCTTTAGAGTATTTGAGTTTTCTGACTCCAGGTCTTACATATTTCCCATCACACCATGTTTTCTCTTCACAAATCTGTAAGTCATCCTTTCATAAGGGCCATGCAAATTTTTTTCTGTATCATTCCCTATGTGCTGGCAAAGCAAGCACACCATGTTTTCTCTCACATTTCTGAGAATGTTTATCAACTCATCCTATTTTAGGGCCCATATAGCCCAGTTATTCCACTACATCTACTGGTTGTCCCTGGATCCTAGACCATGCTTTAGTTTACAAGACTTCCAACTATTCAACTCTTCAGAACAAAAGACCCCTTCTTGTTCCAAACCCTTTTATAGATGTCTTCTCTTTATTAGACTGTAAGCTCTTTGAGGATAGGAATTGTCTCCTTTTTTAATTCTTTATATTAATTGGGTTTTCTCTTTAAATAACCATAATTTCCCCCAGTATTCTTCTTACACCTTCCAGAGAGTCATCTTATATAATAAATAATCTATTTTTAAAAAGAAAAAGAGGGAGAAAAGCAACATGACTGATCATTACATTTACAAAGTCTGAAAATAAGTGCAATGTGCAACTCTGGTGTTACTCTCACCTCTGCAAAGGGATGAGGATAGGAGGGCCTTCTCAAATCTCTTATTTTACATATATGTTCTTTATAATTTTCTTCCATTTACTTTTTAGTTATTGTTCTTTCCAATTACTTTGTTGTAGCCATTGTATTTATAGTTACTTGGTCCTGCTTAGTTCACTTTATGTTTCTTCATTTCTTAAAGTCTAGCAATATTACAGTGAAAGGACACTACACAAATCTGAGGGCTTAGTTTTCTCATTTTTGGAAAAGCAGAATTAGGTTCCATTATTTCTAAGTTCTCTTACTAGCTTCAAAATTCTATAATCTTAAGGATTCTAATAAAGAAAATTTCAGCTCCAGGTCAGCACTTTGGTACCTGGGAGATTTGAAGCCCAAACTATGAAAAACAAACAAATAAAAAAGAACATCTCAACTTCCCTTTTACCCTTATGATTTACACAGAAACCAATCTTGCCTTCAATTTTCTATAACATTTCCCCCCTCTATATAAAATTAAGTAGAGATCATGGTCATTGATATTAATAGCAGGAAAGAAAAGTCTTCACATTCTCTTAACAATAGTACTTAGTCAATATACAATCAAAATATTGAATGGTTTAAATTTGTGGCTTTTTATGGTCTTTCATATGGAAGATCTGAAACACAGTAAAAAAAAATCCCAGTTACTGACTAGATTATTGACATGAGTTCAGACTCTGGCGTTTCATAGCACCGGTCTCTTAAAAAAAAAAAAATCAGCAAAATAAATTCCTTTATTCCCTAACCTGTCTGTAGAAAATTTCCTTCAATAAACTTAAAGTTTCACCTCCAGCTGAGACATAAGCCCAAGGCTATAATCAAATCAGTTTCTTCCTTAAGCCTTTACAAATGGAAACCTGGACCTCAGAGTTTATAAATAAACTGATGTAGATGTGATTTTGAGAAAGATGCCTTCTAAGGAGACATTTGGGAAATGAAGAAATGGAAGTTTGTACTCCTAAAGACAACTTTTTCATGGACATTTTTCAATAATAATAATGGAGTTAAATTCTTCAACATTTTCCTCTGTGAGCTAATCATTTCAATAATGATCTGCTATCTTTTCAATAAACCATAAAATGGAGAAGGGTTAGACAATTCTATGTTAATATCCCATATTAGGGAAATCTCTAGTATTTTATACATTCAATTCACAACAGGCCAGCTCTGAAATCAGAGGATCTGGGTTCAAATCTTATCCCTGTTCTCTTCTAGCTGTGTGACCCTAGGCAAGTCTCTATATGTCTATAAGCCTCAGTATCCTCAATTATAAAATGGAGTTGTAGTAAATGGCTTCTAAGGTCCCTTCTAACTCTAGATTTATGATTTCATGATTCAATGCTTTATCCTATCAGGAAAAAACAGGAGATGGTCCCATTTATCAAATAAAGAAAATACAGCATAATTCACATTTTCTATCAACACCAAATCATTTTAGTAGTTCTTATACTTCTTATGAGACAAGGATGGGGAACCTTTATTCAGCCAAGGGTTATTTGATATATTTGGTCAAACCTTTAATTAATCTAATTAATTACCCTAAAAAAAGCTCCTAGATTTATCAAATTTCCTAATTGCAGTTGCTGTGGTAGCATCAGACCTACACCTTTATACAGCCTACAGGTTGGAGGTTCATCATTCCTATTTATAAGGGCAGAATGAAAATGAAAATTGTTGAAGGAATGCCAAATAGATGAATAGTTTGTTTTTTAGCACCACAAAATTTAAAAGGAGCAGCTAGGTTGCCCAGTAGTTCGAGCACTGGTCCTAGAGTCAGGGACCTGAGTTCAAATTCAGCCTCAGACACTAAATAATTACCTAGTTGTGTGGCCTTGGGAAAGTCACTTAACCCTAATGCCTTGCCAAAAATACTCCACTAAATTAAAAAAAGACTTCCTGAGCCTGTGTTTCCATCCATTAAATTCATGCTAAAGTGAATCTAGATAAATTCACTTTATCAATTTGGATCTTCCCTCCAATGAAAGTGATACAATCTGGTTAACATATGAAATTTGTTTTAAATTCCTTAGTAAATGATTTGTTTTAAAATGATAAAAATAGCAAGTCTTATTTAAGGTTTTAAAGTTTACCAAATACTTTAAACCATAGAGGGTACAGCCATTATTATCCTTATTTTACAGATGAGGAAAGTGAGAAGTGAAGAACTTTATGCACAGTCACATAACTAGAAAAGTTAGAAAGTTATCAATGGTGGAATACTTTTTCCTTGCATCACTTTGTCTTGAGGTAGATGTGTTATTTTTAATGATATAAGTTGAAAGGATAGAACTATATTATACCACTGATTAGCATAAGCTCTTGCTCCCAAGAAACAATGGATTGAGTGAAGCTGGGATAGGTAAGTCTTCCACAACAATTCAATATTAGGGTTAGACTAGTTCATATTAACTTGAAGGACATGGTGAATCTTCTTTTCTCTTCCTTTTCACAAAAGAATGAAATTCTGTGCCACTCCAAAAGACCTAGGACCAACTTTCAAGTTATGAATGAGGGTGGGGGGACCATGGAAGCTGTCAAACCCAACAGAATGAACTCTATACTAGTCAACACTTAGAGAGTAGCAGCCAGAATATAATCCATAGAGTCTTCTTCCAGGTACAAGAGTCTTATCAAAGATCTACCTAGATATTTAGACAAGTTGACACAAATTCTGTTTTTGACTTTTGTCCTTGGAAATTCTAACCCTAATTTCACAATTAAAAAAAAACCATCATGAAAATAAGCTATTTCTTCATTCATTTTGTGAATCTGGAGTCCAAGATTCTACAGACAGTACACCAGCTTCTTCATTGTTGACAGTGGTATTTCAAAATAAACCCTTCCATCAACTCCACCCCCAAGCCAAAGACATGGCGGAGGAGAAAGATAACTCAATACTGCTTTGTTGTGCTTTGTTTTATGTGCTTTGAAGACAACAGGCTAATTCTGCAGTGACTTTTAAAAGTTTAGAACATAAAATAAATAGGCCTTTTCTCTGGCCTGGCTGCTGCTCTGCATTTCATCTTTCTCCCTCCTCCACTCGTCCTCTGATTTCTCTACCTCACCCATCATGGATGATCAGGAGTAGAAAGAGAAAAAGAATCAGTTCACCTTACTACCAATGGAAATATCTTTTTCATGAATACGAAGGCAATATTGTTATGGGAATCTATCATATTCTCTATGAGTTTGAAAAAAATTATTCTGTTATCCAACATCTGCTAATGTGAGAAAGTATTTCTATTTTCCTTAGTAAAATGAAGACGTTAGACTAGACAATATCTAAAATCTTAAGGGGAAGAATACTGAAAGCAAAATCAGGGACATCTAGATTTAAAATGAGTCTCCAATACTTACTACCTGAATCATTATGAGAAAAATTATTAAAACTCTCTGAAGCTGGGGCAGCTACATGGCGCAGGGGCAGCTAGATGGCACAGTGGATAGAGCACCAGCCCTGGAGTTAAGAGTACCTGAGTTCAAATCCAGCCTCAGACACTTAATAATTACATAGCAAAAAAAAAAACCTAAAAAAACTCTCTGAAGTTTCCTTATTGTCAAAATGGGAATGCTATGAAAACCTAATAAGCATGATATGAGGCTCATACGAGACAAAATATGTAAAGTTTTTGGAAAAGACATATATAGGCAACAATTAATGATATTGTCGTTCAGTCAATTTCATTTAGGTCCAACCTTTTATAGCTCCTTTTGGATTTATGGAGAGAAATATTTGTCAGAGCTTGACTGAACCTTAGAAATCATTTAATCCAACTCCTTCATTTTATAGCTAAAGAAATAGAAGTTAAAGAACTACTCCAGGTCACAGAGCCAGGTTGAGAGTCAAATTCAGATGCCCTGACTACTTCAGCTTTCTTTCCTCTATCTCCTTTCTTACAAGGAGAGAAAGTTGTCATTCATGGGAGAGATTATCCATTCAACAACCATTGACCTTGAACCTTCCTTATTTCAATGCTTACTCAAGATAAAAAAACGTTCATAAGATTATCTAATTCAAGTCCCTTGTTCTAAAGATGAGGAAAGTGATATCCAGGGAGTCCCATGGGCTTTTCCAAAGTCACAAAGGTAGCAAATATCAGAGGCAGGATTTTAATCTAAATTTCACTATACCATGATAGATCTTTGTCCTCAAAGAGTTTAACAGTAATTGTATTAGGACAAAATGTAAATACATAGACTCATTTAATACACAACATTAGAGAAGTACTTCAGAGAACTGCATAAAATCCTAAGTGAGATTTTTAGAGGGAAAGGAGATTATCAGGTAGCAGAATATCC
The DNA here is from genome assembly GCF_037893015.1 of Macrotis lagotis. Classification (NCBI taxonomy): domain Eukaryota; kingdom Metazoa; phylum Chordata; class Mammalia; order Peramelemorphia; family Peramelidae; genus Macrotis; species Macrotis lagotis. The sequence goes on from NC_133665.1 coordinate 81,156,652, forward strand.
AGGAAGACTTCTTGGAAAAAAGAGGCCTTTGAATTAGAATTCAAAAAATGAATAGGAATTCAGCAGTTGAAAAGGGAGGAGGAAGAATTCCAGGAATAGGAAGCAGAAACTCCTGAATGTTTTCAATCTGTTTTAATACAGAAAGTTGTGCTCACTTTTAACCTGATTGTTCTGCTCACCCAGATGTTCAAGTGTTATGCAAATTAAGATTTAGTAATGAGAAGAGGGAGAAACAAAAATATATCAAAAATATGAAAATCAGGTAAGGCTCTTAAAAATGGATGAATTTACAATAGAATATAGAGGTAAGAAGATAATTAAAAGTCCTAGTCTTATTATATACAGCATTTAAACACACACATAAAAACAATATTAATGGACTTAAATCTGACTTCATTTGAAGGAAATATTTCAGCAGTAATTGTAATAAGATTCATCCTTAGTAGAATTTAGTTTAATCATTGTTGATTAACATCAGTGTGACCATGTTTACCCAGGTTATAAACAGCAGAATATTTTGCAAAAGTTTTTCAGCTAGAGCAGGATTACCCCTTTACTAAGCAGATTTAATAATTCCAAGCCTCTAATCATTCATAACCGTAAGGGAAAAATATGGTCTAATATCAATTAAAATAAAGCTAATCTTACAGTTTGTAAAACTAAGTAAAGTTAGGTAAGAGAATCATGAGCTTTCACCCAGCCATCCTAAACTTGGGTTTATACCTCAAGGAGAATGTCAATAAAAAAGAAGTTCCCATTTATTACAAACATCCATGTTAGCATTGTTTGTGGTAGCAAACTGGAAACAAAGTGGGTGTCCATAAAATAGGAAATGACTTTAAAAATTATAGTTTAGGTACATGATAAAATATTATATACACCATGGGAAACAAATAGAAGGAATTCAGAGAAACATGAATAGACTTTTATGAAGTGGAATTTAGCGTAAAAACAGTAGAACCAAGAGAGCAATATACTCAGTGACTATAGAAATGCAAAAAAATGCTAAAATTCTTCCCAGTTCAGAGTAATTATAAAAAATAATAATAGAGAAAGGACGAAACATGTTTCTCAGATGTTTTGGATTATTTTGGGAAAGATATTTGAAATACCTCTTAAAATAGCATCAAAAGTATCTTGTTTGAGAGAATACAGAGAATTTAGCAGTCAAGAGACTGGGTTTAAGTTTTTTTTTACTTCCTGGTCACTTATTGTGTACCTCAGTTTCCCCACCTATAAAACAACTCTCAGTTGTTGGTATACTGAGTTTGTAATAATTCTTAGTTCTTTGTATACTGAGGTGTGTTTAAGTTAAGTATCTAGAATCTAGTGAAAATCAGCTAATCAATAAGCATTTATTTAACCTACTATGTGACAGGTAGAGATGGCTAGGTGGCTCATTGAACCTTGCTCTCAGACACTTACTGTGTGATTCTGAGAATTTCACTTAACCTCTCTTTGCCTTCTTCCACTGGAGAAGGAAATGGCAAACTATTCTGGTATTCACAGACAGTATGAACCAGAAGATTACAAAGAATCAGACACAACTGAATGACAGAACAATACCTGTGACAAACAGGTAGTGTAGTGTACAAAGTACTAGAAAATAGAGTTAAAACACAGTTCCTACCCTCAAGAGGTTTATAGTCTAATAGGAGAAGAGAAGGGAAAAACACTTACATAGTACCCTTTGTATGCTAGACAATGGTCAAAGCATTTTTTTTTTACAAATGTATACCCAACATAAACAGTTGGGTCTAAGACAAGTAATGTTTTTTTCAGTCTCATTTCAGAAACGCCCTTGTGTCATATCATTTGGATTGTTGCTAAGGATTATACCCTCAATTTATATAAATCATTTTTGATGGAGTTTACATGTTTGGGTTTTTTGAAATTTTTTCAAAAGTAACTGTCCTTTCTAGTCTTCCTTAAATTTCTTTTTACCTCACATGCAAAATTAATTTTTTTTTATTCAGCAAGGTTCAGCTTTTTAAGATAACTGAAAGTTAAAAAGATCCTTTGGTGGAGAAAGTCCCAGCCTTTAGCAGAATGGACAATGAAAAATGGACAAGAAGTCTTACTATAAGCAATAATCTAAGTTAGAGAGAGGCATATTTGACTTTATCTGGGAAAGACCTTCTTAATAATTGGAGCTGTTGTTGGGGCAGCTAGGTGGATAGAGCACCGGCCCTGGAGTCAGGAGTACCTGGGTTCAAATCCGTCTCAGACACTTAATAATTACCTAGCTGTGTGGCCTTGGGCAAGTCACTTAACCCTATTGCCTAGGGGAAAAAACAACAAATAATTGGAGTTGTTCAAAGGTGGAATAGGTTGCCTTAATGAGTAGAGGTAAAGTTGAGACTAGATGTCCCTGATCTGGAATGTTATGGATGGGCTTTTGATTGTCAATAATGGATGAATAAAACTAGGTGATTTCTAAATTTCTTTCAACTCAGTTTCTGTTATTCTGAGTTTTACATACGCTATCTGAATGAAGAGTTAATTCCTAGATAGGGAAACTCAACTTTTTTTTTTCCTGGACTTGTCATTTCACTGGGATGAGCAAACAGCATAATGAGGGGACTGTCTCTTCCAAAGCAGATCTACAATCATTCTTGTAGTCTTTGGACAGGGGTCTGGTTGGGTAGTTAAGGGGATTGTCCAGAATCAGTCAATATGCATCAAAGGAAATTCGATTCAGGTCTAGCCACTGTGTCTCAAATTCAAGTATGATATGAAATCAAAAGGGATGTAGTGAATTCAGCATGGGATGTGGAATTGTGAAGAACTAAGCTGGAATTCTTCCTCAGATAAATACTAGCTGTATGACCTTGGGCAAGTCACTTAAGCCACCTCTCTGCCTCAGTTTCCTCATCTATAAAATGAGGATAATAGTATCCACCTCATGGGATTATTTTAAGAATCAAATGAGTTAACATATATAAAGCCCTATATTTAAAAGCACTATTATAATTCCAGTTGTAAAAGCATTTATTAAGTCCCTACTATAAATATATATATATTTAAAATCAGACACTGTGCTAGGTACTTGGGATACAAAGATATAGTTCTTAATCTCTTGATCTATGATCTCTCTATATAAGATGAACGGGAGAAAATCAGGAGATGGAATGTGTTATTGTTGTTGTAGTTGTTATCTTCCAGGGCTGCTCTGAGCTCTCGAGGTCATGCATAGGTAAAATTTACAGTGACAGTTGCCCCTAAGATATACTAAGAACAACTTCATATCCTAAGAGAAAAATATGAAAGCCCTATTTTACTTATTACTGATCACTTCTTACCTTCATTGTTTCTAATGAAGGGGACTCTATATTGGTATCTCCTGGCCATGGAGCCATATTCAGAGCCACCTCATCTAGAGGTGAATTGGGGTTGTAAGCCCTGACTGTAAAATATATATATTCAGGAATATGTGATTGGCTAATCCAATCTTATTTGGACAATGTCAAATATCACGTGAATTTATGAAGAGGCAAAAATAGAAAGCACAAATAAATGAATCTCTTTCATCAGTAAATTTAATAAGGCTCAAAAAGAACATGGAATAGCTAGTATGTGAGAAAATGTTTGTAGTAATTCATTTATGGAAGGATGGGTAAAAAATACAACTGTAAACGGATGTGAAGCTAACATAATTTTACTATATAAAGTAAAGATGATGGGAATTGATAGAAATTTAATTCATAAAAAGATCACATCAGCAGCTTTCTTAAAATGTTCCAAATAATTGGAGACTATCATTTATCTCTAGCTTTAAAGGGGAAAAAAGATGCAGACTGCAAATAATTTCCAACCCAAACACTAGAGCTATGGAAACATAATCTGTTATATAGTTTGGCCACACATGGCCTTATCTTATAGATAAACAAGCTTCCTCACATCAACACTGTTTTCAGTGTTTCCTTATTAAATGCTCCACTTCAAAGCAGTGATCAAAGCATCTCCTCTAACAGATTACAGTAAAAGGATAGCATTCTTTTGTTTTCCATTATTGTTCTCTTGCAAGTTGTTTTCTCTGTATCATATCAGATTAAAATGGATGTTTTCTTCCAGAAATTCTCATTAAGTAGTGCACATATGAAGAGAACATTTCAAATCATCTCTAGCTCATCAGATGCAAAGATTTGGGGCTGCCTTGGTTTTATATGATCTACATCTGGTTCTAAGTTTTTCTTTCTGGTATCCTCTTCTTCCAGGTGTATTCAGAGGGGCTCTAATTATTTAAAACAAATATAAGGCACTTTATAATTTATACATTATTAGAGCTAGAAGGAGACTTAGAGAACTTAGAGAATTCAAGCCTCTATTTTTAAATGAAGAAATTGAGGCCAAGATATTTTGACTTTTTCAAGGTCATTTAGCTAGTTAATGGCAGAGTTAGGATTTATACATTGTTCTTTATTGAAAAATTTTGTTTTTTTATACCATAACAATTTCCATATATATGCCCTTTATCGTAACTCCAGTTATTATAAGAAAAACAATCAAACAACTGTGTCTGTCCATGAAAAACCACAATCAACAATTGCAGTTCCCCGTTCTCCAATCTAGCCCCTTTTTTAAAATGAGCTAATGATGGCTGAAAAAATGGCAAATGGATAAAAGGAAAGATGTTGATGAAGACTCATTGGTCTTAGAAAAGACTATCCTCTTTAGAGTACCAGTAATTAAATTAATGTTGATTAATGTTTGTAGATGATAAGTGTGGTGGGAAAAGGTATCATTAATTTGTTTCTTTCTTCACTCACCATTTTTGGTCAATTTTCAGATCCTGTTGATTTCATTCATTTTTATCTGACTTCTCATCTGTTGCTACAACCTGGTTCAACTCCCCTTCCCTTCTTTTCTAGAATACTGTGTTGGCATTTTAGCTGTTCTTCCTGACTTCAGTTTAATACTTGACAACATCCTTCATTTTGCTGACTATTCTAAATATATCTCTCTTGTAGTCAAAAATATTCAGTGGCTCCCCATTGACTACTGAATAAGGTATGTGAGATATCAATCTGATTTTCCATCTTTATCTCATATTATTCGACTTCACATAATCTATGACCAAGCCAAAACTGAACTACTTGCACTTCATTCTTCTTTTGGTCTTTCCTTCTCCATTTTTTTGTTGCTTGAAATGAACTTTCCAAACTTTCCGCCAAACCCCTGTCATATCTTTCTACTGAAGTGCTTTCTATTTTGAAGGATCAGTTCAGGTTCAATCCTCCACTAAGCCTTCTCTGAAACCACTTCCCTCTGTTCAGGCATTCAATGATGACCTTACGTTCTCCTTGTGTCACTGTTAATTTACCTACAGGCATTTGTCCTAATTTAAATGGTAATTCTTTCAAAAGCAGGGCCTACTATGTCTTACATGTTTTTTAAGTTCTAACACCCAGAATGCCTTGTACATGTAAGAATTTGGTAATTGTCCTTTCTGAATTTTTTAGTAATCTTTATTATTTTCAGGGGTATCTATATATTGAAGGGGATACAGTACCAGGCTTAGAGTTAAGAAAACCTGAGTTTAAATTTAACCTGTGTTACTCTGGACAAGTCACTTCTGTTTGCCTCAGGGTTTGACTATGAAATGAGCTGGAGAAGGACATGGAAAACCACTCCAGTATCTTTGCCAAGAAAACCCCAAATGGGATCACAAAGAGTCAGACATGATTGAAAAATGACCAAACAACAACAAATACTCTCCCACCTTCAGTGAATCTGAGTAGTAGAATACCACCCTGCCACCCCAGGCGAACTTACTGAACATATCAAATTAGGATGAAGCAATACAAATCCAAAATGGGGCATGGTATAGTAGAAAGGACTCTAATCTTGAAATAACACTTGAATTTAAGATTCAGGCTCCACATTTAATATCTATAATTTCAAGATACATCAGTTTTTCTCATTTGTAAAAGTGGGATAATGAGTACTAAGTAGTATAAATGATCTGTCTCACATGATTGCACAGGCTTTGAGTCTCAAAGTGACATATAAAAACTATTTACAGGAACAACAACAATGATAACCATGATAAACAAGATCAGAGTTATGAAAAATGTTCAAAACGGTGGATGTGAGGGTGGTCTATAATCCAATGAAAATCTTGTAGCATGTTAGATATACAGAGGATGTTTGCAGGACCTTCTGGGTATGGTATTTAGAGTCAGATGGGGCTTTAAAGGCTAGTTAGTTCTATTTACTTCGTCTTCAGATGAGGAAACTGAGTCCCAAAGTTTAGTAGCTTGTCATTCCAGGTTACTCAAGTAGTAAGTAGAGCCAGAATGCAAACTGAGGTCTTCAAATCAATATAATATCTGTAAAGTGATTGGCACATAATGGACTTTTCCTTCTTATTCACCTTGAATTTCTTTCCTTATCCCCCTTATTCCTGGTGCCTTCTTTCTAAGATTAGCAGCAGTCTACCCAGAATTGTTCTTGTTTTGTATATAGCTTTTTGCATGATATCTCCTTTAGAATGTGAGCTCCTTGAGGGCAGGAATCTTTTTTTTTTTTGCATGTAGTATCTGATAGAAAATAGTTCCTTAATAAATGCTCATTGAGTCTTGTAGCCTTAACTATCCCAGGATCTCTAATTTTCTCCCTCTTAAAAAAAAAGATAGTAAAGTATACAAATGAAAGAATATATCATAGATGTACATGGCAACCAAACCCACAAAAGGAGATGGCCTCTTCTACTTTTATATTTATTTTATAGCCAATAAAACTCTGCCACCTTAAGAGCCAATGTAGTGGAGTACAGAGTTGACCTCACCTCTGTACTTAGGAAGTCCCAGGTTCAATCCCTGCTTTTCACATGGTTACTACACAACCTTGGGAGAGGAGGAGAAAGAAGGAGAAAAGAGACACCTGAACCCAAACTTAAGACACTGAGATGAAGCACATTAAAAAACCATGAGACCACATAGTACAATGTAAAGCACATGGATTCTGGAGTAATAGATTCAAATCTTGCCTTTAATATTTACTTGGAGAGGTACAACCATGGGCAAGTCACTGAACTACCCCTTACCCCGGGCCTAAATTTCTTTAGCTGTAAAATGAGAGGAGAAGCCAATGAGATGGTCTCAAAAAGCTCTTCTAGTTCTAGATTTGTGACCCTAAAGGGGGAAAGAAGAGGTGTCTGGATCTGTGATCCTAGAGACTGTTAGGTAATGCAATGTATAGAGTCTCGAACCTAACATCAGAAAGACCTGAGTTCAAATCCAGTTTCAGATAATTATTAGTCCTTTGACTCTGGACAAATAACGAATCTCTTTGCCTGATTTTTCCATAAAATGAGGATAATAACAGCACCTACTTCACGAGATTGTTGTGAGGACTGAATGAAGTAATATTTGTAAAGCACAGTCCACAGTAGGTTCTGTAAATGTGTATTCCTTCCTCTATGTTTTAGTTCTATCAGAGCCCAGACCAGTCTATGGGTCAGTACAAAAGTCAAAGCCATTGCACACAAAGAGAGCTTTCTTGGGCCCGTGCTTTCAAGCAGAATAAGTGATAGCCATAGAACGGCTTCCAACTGAAATTGCATTTCCCAAGAGAAGCTGCTGTTGTTGCTGCCTCCACAGAGACATCAAATTCAGATTTCTGGAAAGGGACCTTGGGTCTGATCCCTCACCTTTCTGCAAAAGGTGCCCTCACTTCTAGTCTAAGTGGGAAGCAAGCTGGGGGGATCCTTCTTCAGAATATGGAATCTCTGTCCTTTTGCTCTTCCCTTTCCCTCAATCCAAATTTGGAGTATAAAGAAAGAAAGGGGAGTTTGGGGTTTTTTTTGTGGGGGGGGAGTTCCATTTTCCTATCCCAGCCCTGCCTTCCAGATTACTCAAGCTCCATCTCTCATTTTCAGTAATTTTTATCTGGGAGACTTAAGAACTCTGCTTCCCATTACACTTTTTCATTTATTAATAATAAGCTAGCTAGCATTTATAGCACACTTTACAAACACGATTCTCTTTGAACTTCACAAGTCTATGAGTTTAGTCCTCTTATTATCAGTGTTTTGCAAATAGGAAAACTGAGACTGACAGTGTTAAAGCAATTACAGTTAATAAGTTCCTGAGACAGAATTTGAACTCAATACTTGTATCTACTATACCTACCCTTGCACTTTGCAAAACATGTTCTTCTGAATTCAAAACTCACCTTTTCAGAAACTGTCAAAGAGGACAAGTAAAAAAAACAACTGAATAGTAAGCAAATAATTTAATAATAAATATGACAAATCATATGTAACCTGAAAAGGTTTATTTTTGAAATCTAGACTAAGGAAGAATTCACCAGTTAGTCTTATTAATCACTTGCCCTGGCCAAATCATATCTGGACATCACATTTTTAAAATGACATTAATAAAAGGGAGAGTATCTAGAAGATGGTAATCAGAAGGGTAAAGGGCCTTGAGTATGACTTGTAAAGATGTCTTAAAGAAACTGGGGTTTCTACGCTGGAGAAGAGAAGGCTGAAGGGGAACAAGATCCAAGTAATCAAAAGGTGGTTTTTTTTTTTTTGCTTTGCTTTGTTTTGTATTTTAGGTTTTTGCAAGGCAAATGGGGTTAAGTAGCTTGCCCAAGGCCACACAGCTAGGTAATTATTAAGTGTCTGAGGTCGGATTTGAACTCAGATACTCCTGACTCCAGGGCCAGTGCTCTATCCATTGAGCCACCTAGGCACCCCAATTGAAAGGTTTTTAAGTTCATCTTCAGAAGGCAGAACTTTAGTGGATAAAATTTGCAAAAAACAAAAAACTAGGCTCAAAAAAAATCCCAAAAAAGACTTTTTAAAAGTAGAGAAATCAAAAAGTGAAGTGGATTAATTGCCCCAGGAGTCAGTGGGCATGTACTTTTTCAGGTATAGGTTGAATTCCCTTCCATCTTTGAAATTCTGTGATTCTGAAAGCATGGACACTTAACTAGAAAAATGAATAAATGAATGAATAAACAAACAACAAATGAATAAATATTGCATAGTATATACAAGATACAAAAATATCTATTTTTTAATCTTATTTTTATTGATATCTTTGGTTTTTACCATACCTTTACTTCCCTACCCAATAAGCCATTGGAATGTTTATTTTATAGCCTGTCATCAACCACACTAATAGTCATACTATCTGTGTGACATAGGGACTTAATTTCTTCTTCTCTAATGGGATTCCTTCCTGTTCTGTATTTCACAATGGTCTGTGCCATGTCAGATAAGGGATTTGGACCTGGTTGACCTATGGGGCTGTCTAACTCTAATCAACGATCCTTGTAATGAATATGATCCAAGAGCACTGTTTCTAGAGACAAAGGAACTCAATTTAAATCTCACCTCTGAGGCTTGTGTGAGCAAGTTCCAACAGTTTCAACATCTGTTAAATAATGAAGTTTGGTTAGCTGACATTTAAGGTCCCTACTCTCTTCCCTTTTCTTTCTCCTCAGTCTTCTCTTTTTCTCTCTCCCCATGTGTGTATATGTAACATGCATGTATATGTGTGTGATACATACATGTACATGTTTATCGGGGCCGATATAGATTGTACACACATGATGTAATGTAGGCATGTGTCTACATATATACTATATAATACTGTAATGTTAAAATCTATATGTATGAGGGATATAAAACACGAAGAGACTGTAACAGAAAATGAAAAGTAAAAAAATTCAGAAGAATACACATTATTACCATACAGGAGTGAATGGGAATGAAGGGACAAATCATTGTGATGGGTGGAGATTTAGAGGGAATGGATTAGAAAACTTTTGTGACATTTTATGTGTTGGAAATTGATTCATATCTAATAGTATTAAATGTAAATAGTTGCAACCCAAGTCTAATTGGTGGCGCTGCCTTTTAACAGAATAAATTGTTAACAAAATACTTCCCCCCCCACCCACCCAATTTTCCCGAAATAGCCAAGTGCCTTCCCTGGGCTGTATCAACAGCAATGAGATGGGGGGAGGCGGGGGGGGGGAATAACCGCACACGACCCTTTCTGCATGCTTGGCCCTGGACATGTGCAGGCCAACTTGCATTGTACATTGTTCCTCCAGCCTGGCCTCTCACCACCTGCACTCCCCCATACCCCACCCTAAGTACTCCTGGGCAGGTGTCTGCCAGAGTTGAACTGGGTTTTCCTTTCAGGAGAGAACATATCTTCCTTCCATGACATGAGTTCCTCCACATCAATGTGAACCTTAGCCTCCCTCAGGTCCCTTTCTCCAGCAGGTCTCCTTTCCTTAAAGTGAAACATGACTACTCGTCAAGCCAAGCTTCAAGGCCGACTTAAGAGCTAGTCTCCTGTTTTGCGGCCCTTATGAATTGTTCTTTCTTTTCCCCTGCACAAAAACATTTCCCTGACTCCCTCCCACTGCAATATCAGAGCTGCCAGTGGAGAGAGGTGCATAAAGGTCCCATTGTTTCTCTTTTGGAAGAGCACAATGTACCTGCTTTAGATAAAAAGTCACCCTCTACTCCTCCTACCCCCCCCCCGGCCACATTCCCCCCCTTTTCCTTTGCAATTTATAGAGCCATCAATCAAACCCATAAACTCAAATTCTAACCTTATTAAAACATGTACATATTTCATCTTTGGAAACTGCTTTCAGAGTTTACTATGTCATAAGATAGAGGTTTTATTTTCTGGGATGAGTGCTGAGAACTTTAAGCCAAGTCTGTCTGCAAAAGGAACCCATTCATTCTTTCTCCTTGCCCCGGCCCCAACCTTCCTGCCCACCCAATAATTTACCTGATTTCAAAATGATCTGTTCCATACCAAATGTGTTCCAGACTTGGTTACTGCTGTCCTTTGTAGAGAGGGACATGATAAAGGCAAGTGATAAAAGTAATTGTGCTATTAGTTAGTTGCCTGCCAGACCCAGAAGGTTCTGGGAAGATGGTTAGATAAGAATGTCAATCTGCAGAACAGTGGAGGAAAGCCTTTGTCTGTCACTTCACTCCAATCTGTCACATATAATCTGTGCTCAAAAGGATGTGAAAAGCATGGAATCTAAAAGCAACTTTTTTATTACTTTCTAATATCTATAATTCACATTTCTGTAGAATGGCAGAACACCTGGAAATTTAATTAGATTATTTGTCAATGCCTTCATGGATATGCCTTTCTTTACTTTTCAGAAAATATTGCAAAGCATCAGTCCCTGAAGAGAAGTTAACTCTTGTTTCAAAGGTTGGTTACATAATAATAATTCATAATATACTATAACTAGCAAATAATATTCTATAGTGTACCATATTGACTGAAAGGTGTGAAGAATACAAGATCTTATTGTGCTGATGGCTTGTTGAGAGTAAAAATCATTTGATTGGACAGAGCAAAAAATGTCTTTTCGACTATCCTCCAACTGGGTGACTCTAATATAACAATGCAGAAAACTTTGATTGTTGATCTTCTGATAAATAATATCAAATGAGAAATGAAACAGGTCAAAAGATGTGCCCCAAATATGTTTTTCCTGTGTCACAGAGGCTATTTTCAAAAAGTCTGAATGGAAGAAAGAGCCTTTATAGAGCAAAGGTTTTTAAACTTTTTTGAATTATTGATTCTTTTAGAAATCTGGTGAAATCTATGGAACTTTTCATAGAATAATATAAATGTACAAAAAAGCATAGGCTTACAAAGTAAATCAATTAGATTGAAGTACTTCATTATTAATAGTTAAAAAAAAACAAGTCAGATCCTGGTTAATAACGACAACTATCTCCAAGTTTTTCCTAATTGAGGATAACATATTAGTTACTGTACATCAGTCCTCTAGACTTTGCAGATTGTCCTAAATAAGAATCACCATCATAGAAAGGCTTTGGCCTAACTAAAAACACAGGGAAAAGTAAGTGGAATACAAATACAAATTACAATGCCGTTATACAAATAAACAATGAGTTAGTTGCAAAACTCCTGGAGTTAATCCATCAATACATACATCTCAGATAGACACTGTGAAAGAATAATGAGTTAGGCTCAGAATTTAGGGAATTTTGTTTTGCTTTTAATGATCTTGAAACAAATGGGCCAACAACAATATTCTTCCAGCAGTGTTGTATAGCTGTAGGTCATAGATTCTGGAGCCTTATATACAATTGAACTGTGATTGTGTGTGTGTGTGTGTGTGTGTGTGTGTGTGTGTGTGTGTGTGTGTGTTTGTGTGTGTGTGTTTGTCTAATAACAGTCTAAGTTCAAAGCAGCTCACTAGTAGTTTGGATAATGAACTTTTTAACCAGAGTGGCTCACAAAGAGACTCTTAAGAGTAGAGGAATTGTGATCACTGGTGGTAGGACCCACACTAATGAAATTGGACATCCTTGAAGTTTGAAAGTAATTTTAAACAAAATGAAGATTTCCTATACCTTGATAATGCTAACCCTCAACTGTATCATAAACACACACACACAGTTCTATTGCAGATATACTCTCTTGATGGCTTTTCAGATTGATAGGACTAACCAGAATTTGTTTTGGGTTTTTTTTGAGAATCCAGGGTCACCTTTAAGTAACCATAAGGTATCAGAGCATGGTTATAATAAAGGGTGGTTAAAAATAAGATTAAATTAGGGGCAGCTAGACCCTCATAAAAAAAAGATTAAATAGGTGATGTAGTGGATAAGGCATTGGCCCTGGAATTGGTAGGATCTGAGTTCAAATTTGACCTCAAACACTTAATGATTACTTAGCTGTGTGACCTTTGGCAAGTCACTTCACCCGTTGCCTTGTTAAAAAAAACATAAAAATAAGATTAAATACATGAACTTACTGACTGGATTAGAAAGAACTGGAATTAGGAGAACTGATTTCAGGGCTGTCCAAAACTAATGCAGACCTAGCCTGGTGATCATGACACAGCTTTAACAATGCTATGTATCACTGTGCTTAAACATTAACGTCTTATGATGAACTCAGAAAGCCCACACTATCAATCTGCAGAAAGTTCTATTCACACATGCACAGCACACCAAGGAAGTTCCCTGTGAAAATAGGAACAATTGTCAATTTCTGTCTTTGAATTCCTCACCTCTTCAGGGAGTGCCTTTTTCATAGTATGGATGAATGGTTAAAAAAAGCATTTTTAAGCCCTTAATCCATACAAAGCTATGTGAGAAAGGCCAGAGATATAGTTAGAGAAGAACCAACCCCTAATTTATATATTTGTAGGTATGTATGTATATACATATATACATACACACACACACACATATATATTATATATATATATAATTATAATCAGGAGAGGCAACACTTGTGAAATTTGAGCTCTAGGTCAGATGAAAGTCTTACCACCCACAGGCAAAGCACATGGCAAAGTGGCTTCTTGAATATCATTGTCACTGATAAAATCATATCTGTTTCTGATGTTGAACCATTTGATGGTGTGAAGGACTTTGGTGTTGAGAACTCTCTTTTTCCTAGATTTTCTTTCAGTAGCTGTGACTTATGAGAAGAGGGGTATTTATCACCAGAAGAAGGAATTATCTTATCATATCGTATCATATCATATCATATTAAATCATATCTTCTGAGGGGTTAATTTTAGGATAATGACTGTGGTGGCTGGGCTGGAAGCAAGATTAGTGGTCTGAGTATAGAAGCCTTAATGAATTGAATCATGTTTTACCCCATTTCCTGTGGAAGTTCCATCATTGGCACTGTGTCCCCATTTATTTCTCTATTGCCATTTATGCCACCATAATTTTTAATTTTTCAGATAGGATGGTCTATGATTCATAATCATCTTGTTTTACCAGGAGAACATTGACTTAAAAGCTGGGGTTGTTTGTTAGGAAGCAGTTTTGGATCATTAAAAATGATGAAGTTTCCTATCTGCAATCCAACTTGGTCTCTTCCTCTTCAGTTCTGGGTCCAGCTCTGGGTCTATCAACAGTGTCCATGTGCTGTTTGTTCTTCATTTTCAAAGATCAGTGACATCATGGATGATGCCTTGACTTGTGGATGATCTGGATTTAAGTAAGGCAAAGGTATACAAAGCCATTAGTCTCACTCTTCTAGAGTTGTCAGAGTTCATTGATAAGAGGACTAGTGAGAGCCCAGGTTGCAGTGGATGACCAAGCTCTTAGTGCTTCAGCACCTTCCTGGTTAGTGGAACAGTATTTTCTCATTCACCCATTCCACTGGGGGAACTCTTCACATGCTTGGAGTAGATATCCCCCTAATTCAGATGAATTTATGGGTCATCAGTCACTTTCAAACTGGTTTAGCCCATCTCTGAGACAGATATCTGACTGAGGTGTGTCCACTACAAATGTTCTAGCTTATTGGAGCCACAGGTTAAGAGCTAAGTGAATAAGCAGCCCTGAAAAGGGCTCAGCAAGCTCTCACACCAGAGATGCTAATCCTTTTTGAACCTCCCATATACTCTAATTGAGATATAAAGCTGTTGGACTAACTGGATGGACTGCCCATCAAATTTCAGGTCATCATCTGGACCATGGGCTTTCTTCATCTATTTGGCTCTTCCATGGGTGAACTTTTCAGGTTATCTCCTCATAATCTTTTTAGAGCATGTTCGAGAGACTTCATAGTATTCTGGGGCTTGATGCAATCGGCACAATGCCACCCACAAGGATAATGAGAATTCTCTTTAATTTAATGATACACATTATATATCTCCCTTCCCTATCTCTGAGCCCCCTCCAGGATTATGTTCTATCAATCTTGGATCAGGCCTACTGCCTGATAGACATTGAATTGATTTTTCAATCCCTAGATCTGCCTCTTATCTCTTTCCCCTCTGTACAGACATGTTTGGGTCTACTTAGTCTAAAAAAGATTTGCCAAATCCCCAACCATCAATTTTTAATTCTGCAGCCCTCTCAAGTCGTCATTCCATATTTCTCATTCTGCATTCACTCTAGGTCTTTATGGCCCTCTCTCTCTTTTAACTCTTTGTAATCTGGTTTGCACTACTACTACTACTTCTTAACCAAAAGTACTCTTTTAAAAGTTATCAGTGGGGCGCAGCTAGGTGGCACAGTAGATAGAGCACCGGCCCTGGAATCAGAAGGATTTGAGTTCAAATCTGTCCTCAGCCACTTAATAATTTCCTAGCTGCTTAACTCCATTGCCTAAAATGAATAAAAAAAATATTTTTTTTAAAAAAAGAAAAGTTATCTGTGAACCTCTCATCATCAGATTCAATGTATGGCACTGTATAAGTCAACTAACTTCCATTATCTTCAGTTTCCTCATCTATAAAATGAGAAGGTTGGGCTCTATGGTTTCTAAGGTTCTTTCAGTTTGAAACTAATGCTTCTTTTCTTAATCTTCAAATTTCTTGACTTCTGCCTCATTTGACACTGCTAGACAACTCTTTTTTGTAATCTCTTCTGTCTTGTTTTCATTCCTTTTCTAACTCATTTCTCTTTCTCTCACTCATTCAATTTCAATCACCAAGATTCAACTTTTTTCCTTTTCTTCTCCTCTTTGGATTCTCTCCCTCTACTCTCATGACTTCAAATATCACCTTTGTGCAGATAACTTTCAAATCTTTAGGTCAGCTACAAAATCTCTCCTTGGGTCCAGTTCTGTGTCTCACATTCAACATGCCAAAAACTTGAGCCCTCATTTAAACTAGCTCTTCCCTCTGATGTCCCATTTCAGCTGTTGGCCCCAGACTGCAAAACTTACGCATCTTTATTCTTCCCTTTCCCTTGACCTGACTTATCCAATCAAAAACTACTCCATGATGGCTCTTAAACTTGTTCTCTCCTTTTCATTCCCCATACCTTATTCAGCTGGATTTTTTTTAGTTTATCTCAAATGGACTTTAAGTCATTATTTTCCCCATCACTATCCTCTGCTCACTCCAACCTATTCTTCACGCAACTGCCAAATTAGTCTTTTGAAATCATAACTCCAACTGTGCCATACCACTGTAGATAAACTTTTAGAGTCTCTCCACCAAATAAAGTTAGAACTACTCATCCTGGAATGCAAGACCTTTAACTTGAATCCAATCTGTCTTTCTAACCTTGTCTCAAAATTACTCAAAATTACTCTAGTTGTCTGAGGAAAAGTATAAAAATACTTCTAAATTTAATCTGTATTGTTAACATTTTTCTCCATCACTTTCTAAAGTCTTGATAATCAGGTAATAAGTAACAGAATCAGAACTTGAACCCTCTCTCCCTCATCAACATTTAATTTTGTGTTATATTTATCTGTGCCTTTTCTTACCCACCTTGAACTAGAGCTCAAGTTCTTTAGGGTATAGTTTTCTCTTCATCTTGGAATATAATGTCTTTGCCTATAAGCAGGTACTCAAGAAATAGCTGTTGGAGTAACTCAAATTGGTTCCAGCGTCTTCATTTACTTCTAATGTGCAGGTCCTTTGAAGGAGACAACACTTTTAATTACAGCATCAGCAAGATTCTTAATGGCAATTTTTCTTTTTTGCATATTTGCTCCAAGCACTTCCCGTGAAGCTCTCAAAGCACTACTTTGAAAACAGCTACTAAACTAAACGTAATCCCTTTCTCTGCAGGGCTTATATCCCCATTGCTTAGTCCTAGAGGCAATGAATGACATACAGGTCAGGCAGGCAGCACTGCTCAGAGAGGAAGTGCCAAGTTGACTGTGATGTGGCACAAATTCAGAGGGCAACAAACTACTTAAAATGCCAATAAGTTGTGCTTAATAAAGGGGGGTTGGAGCTATGTACTTTTCACCCATATATATTTGTAGATATCCTCATATGAAACTTCTCTAGACTGAATTTTCAATTTTCCAGGACCATTTCACAGGAAACCCCCTCTAAAGTTGGTCCCTGCCCTGTTTACTTTTCCCCATCTTCCAACCCTTTGGTTTATTAAAAATATTACATAATGTACAGCAGCATATCCATAATTTCTAACACCCTGTTTTTATTGCACCCAAGTGAATGAAAATATTCCATCCCATTAATAGTTATTCTTTTAGATATCCAGTATAAATATTGCTCATAAAAATTTTATTTCCCAACTTATTTCCAGTGCAACTCATAAGGGCTCCATAAAATTTGCCAGAGAAAATTATCCACAACACAGGCTGAAGATTTTATCTCTTTAGATGGCTCTCTGTACAGACTGAATAAACCAGGGTTCTGGAATTCTACTTAGCATTTCTAGGCCCATTTCCTTCATAGCACTTTCCAAACATTACCTAAGTGACAAAACATATGCATAGAAACTGGAAGTCAGAACCTTTGGACACAGAATTGTAAGATACAGCTCTGAGCAAATTAGAATTTAAAAAGGAAATAAGACTGGACTAGAACATTTTAACTTGAAATCACCACACTTCTGTTTTTGTCTGACATCTCTATTTAAGACAAAGAGAATATTGTGTTAACTTGTGTTGTATTATTATGTTGCATTGTGCAATACTCCCATAGATCCTTGATCTCACTATTCCTCCCACACACAGATTTTCATTCAGTCTGATTCTTGTCCTTGCCAAGAGGCAGCCAGGTGACTCTGCAGATAGAGCTCCGGACAAGGAGTCAGGAAGAGCTTAGTTCAAATCCAGCTTCAGAGATCATAGGTCAATCATTCAATCTCAACTGGCTTCAGTTTCCTTATCTGTAAAATGGGGATAATAATAGTGTTTAACTCCTAGGATTGTGGCAATAATCAAATGAGATATTTGTGAGGCATTTATCAGGTATTAGATGCTTTAATAAATAAAGTGTGCTTAATAAAGGGTATTTGGAGCCATATATTGTTTGCTTCCTTCCTCCCTTCTCCTTCCATTCCAAATCATTGAGTGACTTCATCAGAAGGCCAAAGAGTTCCTGAGATATACAAAAAAGTTTAAGAATGCTTAACCCAGCCGCGCGGTGCGGCCGCCCCGGCAGGCGGAGCAGGCGGCAGGGCGCGGCCGCTGAGGGGCCGGGCCCGGAGGCATCGCCATGCCCGGCGTCAAGCTGACCACCCAGGCCTCCTGCAAGATGGTGCTGCACGGTGCCCAGTGCCCGCACTGCGCCGTCAACGGGCTGCTGGTGGCAGAGAGGCACAAGCCCCGCGAGGAGCAGCGCCCGCACGCCGGCCCGCACCACACGCTCTTCGTGGACTGCGTCCCGCTCTTCCACGGCACCCTGGCGCTGGCGCCCATGCTGGAGGTGGCCCTCAGCTTGATTGATTCTTGGTGCAAAGGTAATAGCTATGTGATTGCTGGTTATTCGCAAGCCAATGAACGTGTAAAGGATGCCAGTCCAAACCAGGTTGCTGAGAAGGTAGCTTCTAGAATTGCAGAGGGCTTCAATGACACTGCACTCATCATGGTAGACAACGCGAAGTTTACAATGGAGTGCATAGAACCCACTGTTCATGTGTATGAGCATCATGAAAACAAATGGTGGTGCAGAGATGCACACTATGATTATTGTGAAGACTGGCCGGAAGCCCAGAGGGTCTCGGCATCTCTCTTGGACAGCAGGTCCTGTGAAACCCTTGTGGATTCTGATAACCATCTGGGCGACATCCGAAATGATTGGACAAATCCAGAGATCAATAAAGCCGTTCTACATCTATGTTAGGGAGGGATTCCACTGACTGATTTATGGGCATTTCCACTACACTGAAGAGGAAAAAAGAAATATTTTTAATTGTAAATAGAATAATATCTCATACCTTGTGTGGAAAGGCAACGGTTTTAAGAAATGGCATGGGGCTCAAAAGAGGCAATTTATCTAAGCGGTCATCTTTTTAAAACAAAGATCTCTAGAGGAGATACAAACTGTCAAATCTAGCTGTCCCTGTGGATTCTCTCCCAGTTGTATGTTGCTCTAACCTTCAAAATCAAAGCTATTTCTGCTTGTCCAAGAATGTTCCTATTAAACGATTTTAACTAAAAAAAAGAAAGAATGCTTAACCCACAAAGAATCCTTCTCCTTTCTGTCCTTTGCTAGTTATCTCCCCTCTGACAGTGATGTCAAAAGTCAAATAGAAATAGATCCCAGTTGGTAGTTGTATTAGTCATATCTTGACTTAGAAAATCAAAA
This sequence comes from Macrotis lagotis, assembly GCF_037893015.1. Classification (NCBI taxonomy): domain Eukaryota; kingdom Metazoa; phylum Chordata; class Mammalia; order Peramelemorphia; family Peramelidae; genus Macrotis; species Macrotis lagotis. The sequence goes on from NC_133665.1 coordinate 81,175,684, forward strand.
ATTTACATTATCTCAAGTCAATTGTAGTTTGCTTTATCTTATTAAATATTTCCCAATTACATTTTAATCTGGACCACCCACGGATCAGGGGCCAGAAGTGTGATGTCTCTGTTATCTAACATGAGCCAAACATAGCTCTTGTGCTGATCTTGGCTGTTCCAGGATCTCCAGGGGTACTCCCCTTTTAGAAGGTAAGCTTCTTGAGGGCAAGGTCTAGCTTGCTTTAGTATTTAAATCTTTATTTTTGGCATGCAGTAAATACTTATTAAATTTTTTTCAGTTCATTTATTAGTTCCTAGATGGGATAACTTGGGAAAATCTTTAGCTTCTCTTTGCTAATTCTGCTTCTGGTCATGCTGATCTGTTTCCATGTTATATGTCCTTCCTCCAGGACCCAGGAGAATATAAGGTTTTGGTTTTGGATTTTTTTTTTTGCAAGGCAAATGGGGTTAAGTGGCTTGCCCAAGGCCACACAGCTAGGTAATTATGAAGCGTCTGAGGCAGGATTTCAACTCAGTTACTCCTGACTCCAAGGCCAGTGCTCTATTCACTGTGCCACCTAGTCACCCTGAATATAAGGTTTTTGAAGTCAGAGATTATTTTTGGATTTGTGTTTGTGCCTCTAGCCCTTAGGATAGTATCATGCATACTGCAGGCTCTTAATACATATTTGTGGATTGGAATGAATAATTTTAAAACAGGCAAAGAATTTAATAATTGTGAAGAATAAAAATAAAGAACAAAAATTTACACTGAGTTCATTTTATCTTGAATGTTGCCAGATATGCTATACAAACTACAATAGGAATCTGACTTGGTATCTTTTAAGGTGCATAAGGGCAGAAGTTCTTATCTTAGCCATCTGTACACAGTAGGTGTTTAATCAATGTTCGCTGTTTTTGAATTAGTTGATGAAAAGGAAATCTAAGTTTATAGTTCTTGTTTTGCTGATTGCACATAAAAGGTTGTAGGAGGTCCTTGGTTAGCTAGGTGGTACAGTGATTAGACTGCCAGTCCTGAAGTCAGGAAGATTCATCTTCCTGAGTTCAAATCTGGTCTCACACACTTATTAGTGGTGTGCCCCTGGGCCAGTCATTTAATCCTATTTGCCTCGGTTCCTCATTTGTAAAAATGAATTGGAGAAGGAAATGATAAATCAGTGCAGTACCTTTGCTAAGAAAACCCCAAACAGGGTCCCAAAGAGTTGTACATAACCAAACAACAACAACAAAAGGACTTAGCTTTCTGTTCCTGGGTTGACCTGCATTTTACAAGAGGAATTGCAAGTCCAACAAGTCTCTATTTCTCATTCTCCTAAGTATCTCACTCTATACTTATGCTTTTGTCAACCCAACATCTTCCCTGTCTCTTCCTGTTGAATATGCCTGCTAAATTTCATTCTTAATAAGCTGCCCCATAAAGGATGCCTGCTCTCAAACTAAATTTCTTTGCATCCTTTCTTTATATACCTACTCCAGGGAGGGAAGCTAACCTTTTCTGGTAGAGAATGCCTCTTAATTTTCAACATGTCTAAAATTCAATGGGAATCACAATAGAAAACGTTTTGTTTCACATCTTGGCTGGACTTATGACCAGTTTTCAAGCTATTATCGTTAACTCCTAGAAATTCCTCAGTCTACTATTATTTCCCAGTTTATCCTACTCTTCAATAACCCCACCTGTCCTCTAAAGGTAGACTATATAACTAATAACTGGTTTACCTTACTGTCTAATATCCTTGACCTGTTGAGGGGAACTGAATGGAATAGAATGGATCTGTTGGCAAATACTTCCATGAGAAACCAGAGGAAGAAGAAGTAAAGCTATGTTTATCTCCTGGGAGGGAAAGAAATCAAGAGATTGCTACAAAAATAGAAGTCCCTCACAAATGGCCTTGCAAAGAAAGACAAGTGTTGGGGCAGTGTTATTTTTCTGACAGTATACAATCTTCCCCAACGGTTCTCTTCTTCTTCTGTTTGGGAGCAGAGGGGGACTCCTCCAGGAAAATGGATTCCTCAATAGCTGACCACTGTTTGACCTTGTCTCTAAATTTAAAAATCCTCCCCTAGAGTGAGTCCGGACAGAATGCCGCCCAGTGAGGTAACAGAAGCCTCTCTGTACCCCCACCTCACCCCCTCACTTTCTCTGTCTTTCTTCACTACTGCTGCTGGCACTTTCCAAACAAAAAGAAGGAAAGACAGATCTTTGTTCCCTTCGCTTAAGAAGGGAAGAGATCACATCCTGAGTTTAGGATGAGGCTTTAAGATAAACTGGCCTGCCCATAAAGAATCCTGAGTAGTCAGCCTCATTGACTTGGTGACCTTTTAGGGAAATGCTTTGCTAGACATTTCAAGGTAAGTTAATTAGCATAAATGTGGTAAATTGCCTCCTGTTCTTTACTTTCAAGTGTATCTTATAATACAGATACACACACACACACACACACACACACACACACACACACACACACACAGAACACTCACATTCGAGTGTCATCAAGAGGCTCATTCTTTCCTTGGAGAAAAAAAATGAATAAAGCCATTCATATAGAGGCAGCTAGGTATCCCAGCAGATGGAGTGCCAGGCATTGAGTCAGAAAGATCTGAGTTCAAATACGACATCAAATGCTTACTAGGCATATGACCTTCAGCAAGTACCTCTGAGTTGTTTGCCTCAGTTTCCTCATTTGTAAAAAGGGGATAAGAGTAGGACTTAGCTCCCAAGGTTGTTGTGAGGATCCAATGAGATAATATTTGTAAAGAGCTTATTAACATAGTGCTTGATGATGGTGATGGTGATGATGCTGATGATGATTTTTTCCTTTGTTCTCGAAGAAGATCATAAAAGGAAGGAGGTGATGTCATGACAAGCATGTGAATTGGCTAAGTCACCAGCCTCACTTTCTCCTCCAGAGTCATCTGAGTCCAGGGACCAGATGTGAATCAGGACGACTGAAGATGACTCTGGATGTGAGACAATCATGGTTAAGTACCTTGCCCAAGGTCAGCTAGCTAGTAAGTGTCTAAGGCCAAATTTGAACTCAGGTCCTTCTGACTTCCTGACATACAAAAGGTTCTGAATAAATGCTATTATTCCTATCATTCTTGAAATATACTGTACTCTGGTTTGTGTTTATAGGGTTCATGGAAGCACGATGAACAGAGGAAGGTGGGGGGAACTAAAGGCTGAGAGATATTTGTTCTGACCCCTGGTTTGAAAAAAATAATTTAACTTCTTTACATCAGAGAAATCATAATACTCAACCCTTCTCAAACCATTAAGGGTTACTACATGGTCTTGGGCAAGTTATTTAATCTTTCCAAGACTCAGTTTCTCCATCTATAAAATAAGATCAGGCTAAATGGTCTCTGAAGTTCCTTCCAACTTTAAAACCAATGCTCTTATTAAACTCAAGGCTTTGTGGAGGCAGTCCCATTCCCAAAGAAAGTATCCTTGAGGGTAGGAATTATTTCATTTTTGTCTGTCTCCCCAGTGCCTACTACTAAACATTTATTAAATATTACTTATTATTGCTTTCCTGGAGCTGGCCAGATTTAATTGTTGGGAAGTATTTCCTTTTATGAAACTGAAACCTGTCTCTCTAACTACTCCTTGTTGCTTTTGGCACTGCTCTGGCTTCCATATGACAATGCCCTAAATATTTGGCGATGGCTATCATGTCTCATCCTCTGCTTCTTCGTCTTCCCTTCCTCAGGCTAAACATCCCTGGCACCTTCAGTTGCTCTGCACATAACTTTTTTTTAAACTACTAATTATCCTGACCACAAATGTATGGGGTGTTAAGGGAGAACAGTACCTCTGCTGTGAGGCCTTGCTGAGTCCTTTTCAGTCCGTCAACCCATGATGTCATTGGTCATCTCTAAAAAAAGAAAGACAAACAACAACAGTGTTCTTCCTAAAATGTGGTAGCCACAACTGAACACGAGAATTAAAATGTGGTCTGAACAGTGCATAGTATAGTGGGACTCCCTTGATTTGGAACCAACTTCTATTAACATGGCCAAAAAAATTACATTAGTTTCCAGCCATCACACACTTTTGGCTCAAAATGAACTTGTGGTCAATTAAAATTCTTAAATCTTTTTTTCCTGAAAATTCTGTCAAGCTAGAGCTATCCTTCTCTGTAAATGAACAATTATAAGACATCAATTTGACCACATAAAAGATAATAATAATGATAATAATTTCAATAAAATAGCTGGTATTTATTAAGGTTTGCTAAGTACTTTAGAAGTATAATCTTATTTTATTCTCTAAACATTACTAGGAAGTAAATACTATCATTATCCTCATTTTACAAATGAGGAAATAGGCTAATGGAGATTAAATCATTTGCCCAGGGTCACAGTAAGTGTCTGAAGCAGGATTTGAACTGAAACCTTTCTGACTCCAGGCCAATGCTCTATCCATTGAGTCACTTAGCTGTCAAAAACACGGACCACAGATGGACAACCCAAAAGTTATATTATTTTTTAAGAACTGAAAGAACCTCATCACTTGTAAAAAAAATATATATATATATTCATAGCAGCCCCATTTGTGGAATTGGAATTGGAATTGGAAATTGAGTGACTGTCCATCAACTGGGGAATGGCTGAACAATGTATGTATGTGATGGGACACTATTGTGCTATTAGAAACTAGGAGGGATGGGAATTCAGAGAAGCCTCGAAGGATTTACATGAACTGATGCTGAGCAAGATGAGCAGAACCAGAAAAACACTGTACACCATAACAGCAACATAGGGTTGATGATCAACCTTAATGGACTTGCTCATTCCATCAGTGCAACAATCAGGGACAATTTTAGGGTATCTGCAATGGTAAATACCATCTGAATCCAAAGAAAGAATTGTAGAGTTTAAATAAAGAAAGACCAAAGACTATAACCCTTCATTAAAAAAATGGTATCTTATTATGTAATTTTGCTATCTCTTATATTTTATTTTTTCCTTAAAGATATGATTTTTCTCTTAAAAACTCAATTTTGATCAATATATAGCATGAAAACAATATAAAGACTATCAGCTTGCCTTCTGTGGGGGTGGGGGGAGGGAAGCAAGATTGGGGAAAAAATTCTAAAATTTTAAAAATTTTAAAAATTTTAAAAATTAAAAAAAGAATCAAAAGAACCAGATTAAAGACCTATAGCATAGTAAGTGGATCCACTTTGGAAAACATATGGAAATAAAAGGGTAAATATCGTCCAGAAAGAGGTGCAAGCTTGCAACTGAGTCATTAAGAAAAATATGGAATAGAAAAGAATGAAGGATAGAATCCAAAAGCAATGACCTTCAAGGTTGATATCAGCTCATTTTTAAAAATTCTTTTTTATATTTTTTTAGTTAGCTCCAAATGCATTGAACTTTATCTCACAATTTTACCCATGAAGACAGTTTGAGATTGTCAGATACCTTGCTGAAGTCAGATGCTATGTCTTCAATATTTTACCCTGGTGAACTAAGGTAATAATGCTACTAAAAAAGAAATTGTGTTTATTTGATAAATATTAGAGTGAATTGAGCATGACTTGTTCTTAATGAACTCTTTCTAAATCCATTTGACCATTTCTTTTCTAAATCATCACAAAAAAAAATCTGCTTAATAGGATCAAGGGCCTTTAGAGGCTGTTGTCAAGTTATTTTGCAGTACAGGAAACTGAGGCCTAGAGAAGGTAAATAACTTGAAAAACATCACCTAGATCAAAAGTGGAAGAGTCAGAATTCAAATCAAAGTTTTCTAACTTAATCCATCAATCAATTTTATTAAGCATCTATTTTGTACTATGCCAAGTTCTAGGGATACAAAAAAGGCAAAAGACTCTTCCTGTCCTCAAAGAGCTTACAATCTATTGGGGGAGACACTCCAATACAAATCTAATACTCCTACTGCATTCTGTTGATATTCTAAAATTTTCCTAGGAATTAAATTCAATCTGTTTTTAGCTTTCCATCCACTCCCCTATCTCCAGTCTAACTTTAAAATCAGGACCTTTTTTTTCCCTTTCCAATCTTCAGGCACTTTTTGTCTTTATTTTTCAGTTTATTGTCCCAATAATGACTTATTGTTTACTAAATGCAGGAGTTTGGTCACATCACTTGATTTATCTGGGTCTCTGTCTTTGCATAGGTAAAATAAGGACAATGATAGCTTTCCTGTTTACAGGACTGCTAGGAGGATAGAGTAAGTTGATATAGGTTAAAGCTATATTAATGTAAGCTTCTATCTTTGCCCTTTATTTTGTCAATTGAGAGAGTTGAACTAAGATGAACTCTAAGGTCTAAATTATTGCAAATTTACAAAAATTCTAAGATCAGAATTATAGAACTTGAGAATTGCAAGGTATCTCAGGGACTATTTAGTCCAACCAATAAACAAAATGATTATCTTTGATAAGATACTTTTTCTGAAGTACTATCTAAACACCACAACTACCACCCCTCTCCAAGAAATTTTTTTAGAAATCAAGAATAAGACTTTCAATAAACATCTACATTTAACAGATTTTTATCTCTAAATTTTATCATTCTATTTAGCCCTGTGCTCTAGACTGTTCAGATCTTTTTGGATCTTGATACCATCCATCCTTTGGTTTAGCTATAACTCCCAATGTTGTATCATTGCAAAATTGATAAATATACCAATTATGTCTTCATCCAATCACTCACTTAAAGGTTAAGCAGCCAGTGCCAAAAACACGCATTGAGACACTTCACTCCAGACTACCTGCTATACACTAACATGTTACCATTAACAGTTATTCTTTGAGTTGGACCATCCAACTAAATCTGTGTCCTAATTGTATTTTGATCAAATGCATATTTCTCCATCTTTACCACAAGAATTGCAAGAAATATTATTTAAAGCTTTGCTGAAATAAAGGTAATCTATATTGATATCATTCTATTAAATTACCATTTCAGTAATCCTGTCCTAAAAAGGAGAAAATTATATTAATTTGGCATAATGTGTATCTGAGGTTGGATTTGAATTCAGGTCTTCCTGACTCCAGAGCTGATACTCTAATCCACTGTACCACCTAGATGCCCTAGCATAATATATTTTAGATGAAGCCATTTTTTTGGTGTTCATCTTCCCTTTCTGGATGTTCATCAAACATCTCTTCAGTGATTTAGGATTTTATCAGAAATGGTCAAGTTCAATTTGTTTTTAGTCCTTTTGCTTCTGCCATTTCCACTGATAAGGTCTTTGTAAAGAACACAAGAACAATTTTTGGCTGTCTGCAAAGGAGAGTACCATCTGTATCCAGATAAGGAGCTGTGGAGTTTGAACAAAGTACAAGGACTATTCCTTTTAATTCGGAAAAAAAAAACCCAGATGTCTTATGGTTTGATCTGGTTACCTCTGAGAATTCTGTTCTCTTTAAGGATATGATTTCTCTCTCATCACACCCAATTTGGATCAAGGTACAACATGGAAACAAAATAAAGACTGACAGAGTGCTATCTGTGGGGTGGGGGTGGGGGGAGGGAAGCAAGATTGGGGGAAAACTGTAAAACTCAAATAATATCTTTAATAAAAATTTTAAAAAAAGAACACAAGAACAAAATACTTGAGCTGCCTTAAATTCTCTTTGTTGACAGTTATCATTGTCCCATCTGCTCTAAGAAACTGTCCTATTCCTTCCTTAATCTGTTTCCTCCCCAAATTGCTTTTTTTAAAAAACCTAAAAACTTCCTATTGTCCTAAGTTTTCCTTGTCAACCTCAACTTATTCTGAGTTTTAGTTTTTCTCACACCATTTTTACAGAACTGTGCCATGCTCTTATATTCATCTTCAACTGGATAATTATTTTTAATGTGAAGATCACTCTCTTTAAAGGAGAACAAAATCAGAGTGGAGTTGTTCTGTTTGAATTCTGACATCAATATTATACCACCTTTCCCAAGCTATCTTCTTTCCTGTTCTAATCAATTCAATACACAACTATTATGACCTGCAGAATTCAGTACTAGGAATAAGAAAACAAGATTAATAAGACACAAACTGCTCAGAAAGAACTCATAATTTTATGTTAGAAAAACTAGACAGAAGTTTGGAGAAAATTGAATAGTGATAGAGTGGAATATACCTTTTTTCCTGAAGTACATGGCATCTACACAAAAATTAACCATATACAAGGGCATAAAAACCTCATAATCAAATGCAGATGTGCGGAAAGGGTGAATATGGAAAGATGGACCTTAAAACTAAGTGGAAACTAAATAACTTCATTTTAAAGAATGAGTGTAGGGGCAGCTAGGTGGTGTAGTGGATAAAGCACCAGCCTTGGAGTCAGGAGTACCTGGGTTCAAATCTGGTCTCAGACACTTAATAATTACCTAGCTGTATGGCCTTGGGCAAGCCACTTAACCCCATTTGCCTTGCAAAAAAAAACCTAAAAAAAAAAGAAAAAAAAAGAATGAGTGTATCAAACATCAAATTATAGATAGAATTAATGATTTCATGCTAGACAATGACAATAATGAGACAACCTAAAAAAACTTATAGGATACAGTCAAAGCAGTTATTAGGAGATATATTACATCTGTAAATTCTTGCATGAATAAAATAGAGAGAGGAAATCAATGAATTAAGCATGCAACTAAAAAAAATTAGAGAAAGAACAAATTAAAACCCCCAACTAAATATCAAATTAGAAACTCTGAAAATTAAAGGAGAAATTAATAAAATAGAAAGAAAACTATTGAACTAATAAATTAAACAAGAGTTGGTTTTATGAAAAAACAATAAAATAGAGAAACCTTTGGTTAATTTGATTTTTTTTAAAAAGGAAGAAAACCAAATTCCTGGTATCATAAATGAAAAAGGTGAACTCACCACAAATGAGGAGGAAATTAAAGTAATAATTCAGAACTATTTTGCCCAACTGTATGCCAATAAATTTGATAAGTGAAATGGATGAATATTTACAAAAATATAAATTTCCCAGGTTAAGTGAAGAGGAAATTAAATACCTAAATAGCCCTATCTTAGAAAAAGAAATTCTACAAGCTATCAATGAACTCGATAAGAAAAAATCTCCAGGGTCAGATGGATTCACAAGTGAGTTATATCAAAAATTTAAGGAACAACTGGTTGCAATTCTATATAAAGTCTTTGGAAAAATAGGTGAGGACAGAACTCTGCCTTCTGTGATACCAATATGATTCTGATACCTATACCAGGAAGAATCAAAACAGAGAAAGAAAATTATAGACCAATTTCTCTAATGAATATGGATGCAAAACTGTTAAATAAAATCTTGGCAAAATGATTACAGCAAGTTATCACCAGGATATTACACTAGGATCAAGTAAGGTTTATCCCAGGGACGCAGGGTTGGTTCAATATGAGGAAGACTGTTAGTAGAATTAATTCTATCGATACCCAGACTAATAGAGATCATGATTAACTCAATCGAAGCTGCTAAAATACAGCACTCATTTCTACTACAAACACTAGAGTGTAGGAATACACGGACTGGTCCTCAGAGGATAATCAGTGTCCATCTGAAGCCCTCCCCAAGCCTCATTCGCAAGGGTTATGGATAAGCTGGAGGCGGATCGGGGCGACGCAAGGATGCCGTTATCACCGCGACTCTGCCATGCGGCATTACAAACGTTAGCTCTGGCCTTGGCCGCGGTGCGGTGAGCGGGCGCTGCTTCCGCTCGCGCCTCGGCCTGGCCCGGCCCGGCCTCGGCCTGGCCCGGCCCGGCCTCGGCCTGGCCCGGCCCGACCCCGCCACACGCCCTTGACTCTTGTCTCCCTCCAGAGCCGGTCCCCGCCCGCGCCGCCGCCATGGGCCGTCGTCCCGCCCGCTGTTACAGGTATTGTAAAAACAAGCCATACCCCAAGTCCCGGTTCTGCAGAGGGGTTCCTGATGCCAAGATAAGAATCTTCGATCTCGGGAGGAAGAAAGCAAAAGTGGATGAGTTCCCGTTGTGTGGCCACATGGTGTCAGACGAGTGTGAACAACTGTCTTCGGAAGCCTTGGAAGCCGCGCGGATCTGTGCCAACAAGTACATGGTGAAGAGCTGTGGCAAGGACGGCTTCCACATCCGTGTGCGCCTGCATCCTTTCCACGTCATCCGCATCAATAAGATGTTGTCGTGTGCCGGAGCTGATCGGCTCCAGACTGGCATGCGAGGCGCTTTTGGGAAGGCCCAGGGCACCGTAGCCCGGGTTCACATCGGCCAAGTCATCATGTCGATCCGAACCAAGGTCCAGAACAAAGAGCATGTGATTGAAGCTTTGCGAAGAGCCAAGTTCAAGTTCCCAGGCCGCCAGAAGATTCACATCTCCAAGAAGTGGGGTTTCACCAAGTTCAACGCTGATGAGTTTGAGGATATGATAGCTGAGAAGCGGCTCATTCCTGATGGCTGTGGGGTGAAGTATATCCCCAGCCGCGGCCCCTTGGACAAGTGGCGGGCACTCCACCAGTAAAGGGACTGTACTGTGAATTCAGCCTTATAAGGTATAAATAAACTAAATACTGTATAAATTTAAAAAAGATGTTAGCTTCATCAATAAGAGAAGAAAAAGAAATTGAAGGAATTAGAATTAGGAAGGAAGAAACAACTGTCACTCTTTGCAGATGACATGATGGTATATACCTAGAGAACCCTAAAAAATCACCTAAAAAAATGGAAACAATTAGCAACTTTAGCAAAGTTGCAGGATATAAAATAAACCTACATAAATCCTCAGCATTTCCATATGTTACTAGCAAGGTACAGTAGCTAGACCTAGAAAGAGAAATACCATTCAAAGTAACTTCAGACAATATAAAATACTTGGGAGTCTACCTGCCAAGGTAGACTCAGAAACCATAAAAACAATTACAAAACACTTTTCACACAAATAAAATCAGATTTAAATAATTGGGCAAATATCAACTGCTCATGGATAAGTTGAGCTAATAAGATAATAAAAATAAAAATTCTACCTAAATTAAATTACTTATTTTGTGCTATGCCAATCAAACTTCCAAAAAATATTTTAATAAGTTAGAAAAAATTGTAACAATTCACATGAGAAACAAAAAGGTCAAGAATATCAAGGGATTTAATTTAAAAAAGGGCAAAAGAAGGTGACTTAGCCTTATAGATCTAAAATTATATTATAAAACATCAGTCAACAAAATTGTCTGCTATTGGCTAAGAACTAGAGTGATAGACCAGTGGAATAGACTAGGTGCAAAAGAGACAGCAGGAAATGATTATAGTAATCTGTTGTTTGATAAACCCAAAGATTCTAGCTTCTAGAATAAGAAGCCCTCCGATAAAAACTGCTGTGAAAAATTGGAAGATAGTATGGCAGAAACTTGGATTAAATTAACACCTCACACCCTATATATACCAAGATAAGATCAAAATGGGTACAGGATTTAGACGTAAAAGACAATGTTGTAAGCAAACTAGGAGATCAAGGAATAGTTTACTTGTCAGATCTTTGGAAAGGGGAGCAGTTTATGACCAAGGAAGAGACAGAGAACATCATTAAAAACAAACTAGATAATTTGACTATATTAAAAAGGTTTTGAACAAACAAAACCACTGTACCAAGATCAAAAGGAGTATAGTAAATTGGGAAACAATTTTTACAACTAGTATTTCTGACAAAGGACTCATTTCTAAAATATATAGAGAACTGAGTCAAATTTATTTTAAAAAACAAGCCATTCCCCAATTGACAAATGGTCAAAGGATATGCAAAGGCAATTTCCAGATGAGAAAATCAAAGCTATCCATAGTCATATGAAAAACTGCTCTAAATCATTACTGATTAGAGAAATGCAAATTAAAGCATCTCTGAGGTACTACCTCACACCTCTCAGATTGGCCAATATGACCAGAAAGGACAATGAGCAATGTTGGAAGGATTGTGGGAAATCTGGGACACTAATGTATTGTTGGTGGAGTTGTGAACTTATCCAACCTTTCTGGAGAGCAATTTGGAATTATACCCAAAGGGCAATAAAAATGTGCATACCCTTTGATCCAACAATAATACCTCTACTGGGTCTATACCCTGAAGAGATCATGAAAAAGGGTAAGAACATCGCTTTTTTACAAAAATATTCATAGCAGCTCTTTGTGGTGGCAAAGAACTGGAAATTGAGTGAATGTCCATCAATTGGGGAATGGTTGAACAAATTGTGGTATATAGGTGTTATAGAACACTATCATTCTATTAGAAACGAGGAGGGATGGGAATTCAGAGAAACCTGCAAAAACTTGTATGAATTGATGCTGAGCGAGATGAGCAGAACCAGAAGAACACTGTACACCATAACAGCAACACGGGGGTGATGAGCAAACTAATAGATTTGCTCATTCCATCAGTGCAATAATCAGGGATAATTTTAGGGTATCTGCAATGGAGAATGCCATCTGTATCCAAGAAAGAATTGTGGAGATTAAACAAAGACCAAAGACCTTCAATTTAAAAAAAAAAAGTTATCTTTTATGCTACATAATTTCGCTATCTCTAATATTTTATTTCTTCCTCAAGGATATGTTTTTTTTCCTCTGAACATTCAATTTTGATCAGCACATAGCATAGGAACAATGTAAAGATTATCAGACTGCCTTCTGTGGGGTGGGGGAAGGGACTGGAGGACGGGGGGGAAACTGTAAAATTCAAAACCTTATAATGATTGGTAGAAACTACTATTGTATATAATTGGAAAACAAAATATTTATATAATAAAAAAATTCACAATTGAATGGGGGAACTACCTAAAGAAAAGTATGATATCTCCAAGTACTATCTAAGGAAAGTGTGATATCCACAAGAAATTCTGACAAAAGCAGTAAGGAGGTTGAAAAGAGTCAGCTCAGTTTCAGCTAAGAGAAGGAAGGACTAGAGAAGACTTCAAGTTGAGGGGAGCATCTGAGTTGATCATGGAAGGAAGCTGAGAATTCTATACATTGCATTAGGGACAGGATAATGGGAAGGAGTGCAGTACAAGCATGTGATACAGCTTGAGAAAAAGCAGTTTTGGGGAGAGAGGGAGATGGCAATATATGAATGGGGTAGAATCCAGCATGACTAAAACATAGAATTAAATAACAGGAATAGTATGATAAAACATGGCTAATATTTTATCAAAAAAAAAGAGAGCCACCTAAGGTCTTTAGGTAAAGAAGTGAAACTATCATAGTGGTGTATTCAGATTATTTGGGTATTAATATGAAGGGCATATTGGAGAGAAGATAGAACAATTAGGAAAGGCTAATGTGATGGAGCCAGAAAAAAAAAGTTAAAAAGATACTAATAGTTTGAGAGGTCTTGAGCTACGGTGATTATCTTTTTTTTTAAGGTTTTTTGCAAGGCAAATGGGGTTAAGTGGCTTGCCCAAGGCCACACAGCTAGGGAATTATCAAGTGTCTGAGACCAGATTTGAACCCAGGTACTCCTGACTCCAGGGCCAGTGCTTTATCCACTGTGCCACCTAGCCACCCCTACGGTGATTATCTTGAGAGTGAAAATCAGATGAATGGGAGTTAGACTGCTATATTAGAATTCAGAAGACTACAATTCATTGGGTGGTATAAGGAGAAATGAGTCCAGACTCCAAGGATATTTGCTGGAGTGGGTGACAGAATGGTGATGCTATTAACAGAAAAAAAATTTGGAAAGATGATCAGGTTGGGAAGTGTAAAGGTTAAGATACTTGCATGCTGGTGGTGATATCTTTTAGACTGTAATAAATGATAGTTTTTAGGAGTAGATATCTAGTTTTAGAAGGAATAATCTGAATAAAGTTAAACACTGAAGTCATGAAAGTAGCTAAGAAAGATTCTAGGGAGAGAAAGGAGTCACAAAATCTTGGAAGCAATCTTTAGGGAAGGGCAGGAAAAGGGTAGGCAAAGTAGAAAGAGAAAGTACAATTATAGAGGTAGTCAGCCATGATAATGGTGGACAACATCATCTATCTATCTATCTATCTATCTATCTATCTATCTATCTATCTATCTACATGTGTGTGTATACATACACACACCTAAATGTGGATGTATATGTAGTTTAATGTGATCTTATAATCTAATTGAAAGCATTTGTAAAAGTGTCCTTTTATTATTTTAAATTGTCTCTAGTGAGTTTTATTAAAATTGTCATTTATTGTCATATAACCTTTATTTCCCAATATATCTCTCTCTTCCCTTCCCTTTCACAGACATAAAGAATAACAAGGGGGAAAAATTCAGCAACACTAACAAACATATCAAGTCTGAATTACATGCAATGTTCCACACCACGAGTCTTGTCCTGCAAAAAAAGGCAGAGGGAATGAGGGAAGATGCTATTCACAACTTCTTGGGGATCAACTTGTTCATTAGAATTTTGAAGCATTCAATTTTGGTTATTGTATTGTTGGAGAATTATGTTTCCAGATGAGTTTTAAAAGATATGCTTTAATAATATCCACCTAACTTTCCACTTACATTGTTGTAGTCTTCATCATTTTCCTATTTCTGCTATTTCACATTGCATCAATCTATGTCTCCCAGTGTCTCTATTCATATTAATCATTTTTACAGCACAGTAATATTCCATTATATTCATGAACTATAATTTGACAAAGGTTTAAGTCATTAGAAAGACTGACAAAAATTAAAAGTTGATGAACAAAAGAATAAAAGATCTATTTCTGATTCAGTATTAATTAATTGAAAAGTTTAAGTGGTTTCTAGGGCCAGGGCACTTATTTTGCTGCCCATTACTACACTGAATACAATCAATTCAATTTTTCAGGAGATAATTATTTCACTTCAGATCTAGAACTCTCACTTATTCATTCCTGTTCCTCCTATACCATTTCCTAAAACTTATCTATCTTATCCTTATCTATTCATTGGTACCTCCAACCAGAACACTGGATAAAGGGGGGGGGGACCCACAAACTCTGTATTGACCAATTTTGTCTCTTTTTTAAAAGTTTGGTGACATTAAAATTATTAGCTTTATACTTTTTAATTACTTTCAGATTTAACTTGTTCTTTTTATTTCTATCTTGCAAGGGTAAAAAAAGTCTAGTATTATTTTATTTTATTATGTTAAATATTATTAACTTGTTTCCTTTTTAACATTTAAACATAGTTTTATTCACATAGTAGCCACCTAATAAATTATTGCTATTATAATACATTGCTTATTGATTAATAAGTATATATTTTCTATTAAGAATATAATTAGGGGGCAGCTTGGTGGCACGGTGGATGGAGCACCGGCCCTGGAGTCAGGAGTACCCGAGTTCAAATCCGGCCTCAGACCCTTAATAACTGCCTAGCTGTGTGGCCTTGGGCAAGCCACTTAATCCCATTGCCTTGCAAAAACCTTCAAAAAAAAAGGAATGTAATTAGACTATAGAGCTTAAAAGATGAATACTAAATCTGCTTGTCATTTTTTTTTTAGGTTTTTGCAAGGCAAATGGCGTTAAGTAGCTTGCCCAAGGCCACACAGCTAGGTAATTATTAAGGGTCAGAGGCCGGATTTGAACTCGGGTACTCCTGACTCCAGGTTCGGTGCTCTATCCACTGTACCACCTAGTCACCCCCTAGTTATTTTAAAATATTAATATCTTCACTGAATTATTTGTTTCCAGATGATTTTTAAAAGATATGCTTTAATAATACCCACCCATAGGCTATGCCATAATATTTAATATGGCAGGCCAGGTGGACCACTACATATTGGATTTCATTAAACTACTTTTATTTTTGGCTTCATTTCTTACATTTACATTCAAATAGTTTTAGAGCACCCATCTTAACAATCAGGCCTCTAGACCCAAGAGCAACAAAGAAACAAAGAAGTTTCAGGACTGGCCATTTTACCAGTCAGTAAACTATGAAACAACTAAATAGAATTGAGAGTGCATTTGGCACATAGCTTATACATTTCATACAAGAACATGTCTCATTAACTAGAAATGGTCATCACTAATTCATCAAAGATTACCCATCCATGATGCTGAAGTGGAACTATGAAACCTAATATTATCTCAAATTCTCAATGGAGCTACTCATTACTTTTGCCAAGAATCAGCAGAGGTTAGTGCTAAAGAACAATTGTATTTAAAAAAACAATGGTGTTCCTTATTTAAAGAGTGGAATTAGCTTTTTGGTATTAAAAATGAGTATCATCCAGATCTGGTTACATATTTATGCATCATACCAAGCAGACGCTGGAAGTTGGAAAGCTCATCTTATTACTTTAGTTGCACCTGTCTTTTTCAATTTGTCTATTCAACATAGTTCAGTATTTCCTGCCCTGTTTGAGGCTTTTTGCAATACAATGTACATGGCAGTTTATGTGCCTGATCTTTAAGCAAAAGAATTTTTTTTGTTCTTAGAAGTCTAATGAGAAAAATATTGTGAGACTAGAGGATACACAAAGAATGTGCTGTGACTGATACAAGTTCTGGTCTGTTTTTTTTAATTAGCTTAAATGTATTTTATTCAAACTAACACACATCCTCCATCCTTCCTTAGCCCTGTTTACTCAGCTGGATGTCCACAGGGTCCAATTTTCCCTCCAATTGCCCTCGCACACTAATATAATTGCTGCTCATATGGGTAATTGGTCAGCCTACAGCAGCGTTTGTATGCATTTGCTCATCTGCAGTATCTGGCAGCTTCTCAAATGAATTTGTAGGCTCCTAACGCTAGCATGGATTTTCAGTTTTTGTCTCCTCACATAAAAGCTAAACAACCCAATAAATCTTTAAAGGAACTTTTTTTTGACAAAGCCTTTTAAAATACAATATCATACATATTATTTCAAATTCACATAAGCCTCTATTCAACTCCTTGCTTACTTCAAATAAGTGAGGCAAATTAAACAAATTTGATATAATTCTAGATTAAAAAATGTTTAAATAAAAAATATTGAAAGTAATTTCACAAGTTGGATTAATATATTTTTATAAGAAATCAATGTCAGTTTTACATTTTGTTGTAATTTTATCTTTTTATTAAATTTGAGGACATAGGGCTGTCAGATTTTGAGTTAGAAAGGACCCAGCTAATAAATAGCTGAACTAGAATTAAAACCTTGGTGTTCTTTTCACTGTGCTTTCCTTCCTCCCATCCTGTTTCTCCTTTGTTCTCTAGCCATTTTTACATGAGACTTTTTGTTTTCAATATACATTTACACAAAGTGAGCCTGAAATTCTATTTCTATGGTACTTGATATGTATTGAATATACACATGTATGTCTACATGAGCCTGTTTTAATATCTAAAGAAATTAATTCAGACATCATTAGAAAATAAGAAACTAAAACTGAAGCTTGATTGTTTGGGTCACATAAGGAGAAAACAGACTCACTGGAAAAGACCCTGGAAAAAAATATTGAGATATTGAGAAAGATTGAAAGCAAAAGGAGAAGAGGACAGGGGAGGAAGATATGGAACTGATAGTGTCATGGAAGCAACAGACATAAGCTTGGACAGTCTTTGAGAGATAGTGGAGGACAGGAGGACCTGGCATCCATGGGGTCACAAAGAATTGGATATGACTGAACTCAACAACAAAAATATTTGAATGTATATACATCTCTTTCACATATGTATACATATATGCATGTGTTGTGAGTATATATGTATAGATATAAAATCTACATATCTATAGTTCTATACTTACATATATAATGCATGTATGTGTATATATAAATAAAAAATCTATTTTCTATATTAAGTTTTATACCTACATATACTTATATAGAGTATAAGTGTATTTTATATACATACACCTTTATATAGCTATATACATTTATAACTATATACTTATATCCATGTATAGGATATATATATATATATATATATATATATTCACTCAAAATATACCTATATGCCTATGTATAGATACTAAATGCAAACATATATTATATATATTGCATATATATCAACATAACATGGGTATATACATATATGCTTATACCTCCATATTTACCTTACATATATACACATGTATATGTACATATATACATACATGGGTCTTATATAAACATATTGTATACATTGCAAATATACATGGTATAAACATATACACATTTAAACACATATGCATATTCACTTACACACACACAGATATAAACCTAATGGCCCCTTCACACCTCCAGTCAAAAAAACCCATAATTACAAGTCAAAGTCACTTAGGAGAGAAAAGAAGGAAATTTTAAGAAATACAAAGTTTAGATTTTTTAACTTACCTTGATTAACCAAAGCACTTTAGAATTTAGACAGGATATTACTTTTGAGTAAAAGTGATGGTCAGTCAACAAGTAATAAGCTTGTTATACTCTACTAAATTGTACTCAGCTCTGGAAGAAGTGCTAAAGATACAATAACAAAAGAATAAAACAATTCCTTGAAGAAAGGTTTCTAAACAACTTCTTAAGGAATTCACATTGTCATGACAATTTGAGTAGTATTCCACAAGCTGACTACAAAAATTGTCCAAACTTAACTGTACTATAGGAATTCAATATTTATTAATTATATACAGAATTCTAGATGCCGAGTTCTAAAGTCGAGACAGAAATAAGCAAATTCCCTTCAAGGAGCTTTTATTCTACTGGAGGCAAGGGATATAATATGTACACAGATGGGTTGAACTTTGAAGTCAATTTAAGTATTTCAGAAAGACCATAGAAATGAGAAAGGGAGGGCATTCCAGGCATGGAGATGATGGCAGAAAATGGAATGTCTTGTTTAGTGAACTAGTGGTCCAATTTGATGAGAAGGAAAAGGGAACAAAATGAACAAACACAGTAATTACTACATACTGCTGGGCACTTTACAAATATCTCATTTGCTACAACAATCCTAGGAATCAAGTGTTGTATTTATCATCTTTCAGTAGAGACACGAGGCAAGAAGTTAAGTGACTTGAGGCTTAATTTGAAATCAGGGCTTCCTGACTCCAGGCAGAACACTTTCTCCACTGCACCAGAGTCACTGCTTTGATGGAAATATAAGTGTGCATGAAGGGTGGTGGAACGAAAGTGGAAATGTAAGGATAGGATCATATTGTGGAAATTAATCTTAAAGGTTAGTCAATAGGGAGGAGCCCTTAAGGTTTTGGGGGAAGATTGACAAGATTAGACTCATTACATTAAAAGTTGATATCTGGCAGTTATCAGGAGAATGAATTTGAAGAAAAAAAGGGGGAGAACACTTACCTATACTACATGAGTACTCATAATAAATGTTGAGAAATAAAACTTTAAAGTAGTAACTAGTTAAACCTTTTGTTAAAGATTTCATGAAGTGGGGAGCAGCTAGGTGGCACAGTGGATAGAGCACTGGCCCTGGAATCAGGAGGACCTGAGTTCAAAGGCGGCCTCAGACACTTAATAATTACCTAGATGTGCAACCTTGGGTAAGTTACTAAACCCCTCTGCCTTGAAATAAGAAAAAATAATAAACAAAAAAAAGGCTTCATGAAATCTTAGGAAAATTGTGACCTTGTATTCTGTACAAAATGATGTTTCAGATTTACTTTCAGGATATCCACTCAATTGGTTTTCCAGGACTGGTTATGTTTTGAACTTTTCCATACTGTTCTTCAGTTTTGCCTTTGAAATGAAGACATCAAAGCAATAGGCCCTATGTGGACTCTTCAAACCTACATAAGCTCAGGTATAATTCTCATTGATTTTAAGTCTATTTATGAAGGCTTCAGGCTTCATTTCTATCTAATTCTTTGGAGTTCCTTTTTTTTTAAAGTGTTTTTATTGGTATTTTTTTTCTAATACATTTCCTAATTTGGGACTGGCTAAGTAATTTTTTTCAGAAATTATTTTCTCACAGAGCTAATGGTATTAATGGCTGCTGGGTCCGACAGCATTCTAAGCCTCCTAGTTAATGATAGTTATGCTCAGGAGGTAATGCCATGGATATAACAAGCAAATAACAAACACAGACATGCACAGCAATGTAGACTATAGGCTTAAATACACTGGTGACGTGAAAAGGGAAAAACTCTGCAACATTAGTTTTTAAAAATATTTATTTAAAAATAATATTTCTAAAAATACAATACATAATACATTTCAATAGAAGTAAAAATTTCACAATTTAAATTAAAATAATCTGTAAAGAAAATAGAAATATTACATGAATAAAACAAAAACAAAATACAAAAATCATTTTTCATAAGGTAGATACATATTTTGCTTTTTCATTTAAAGAACCAGTGCAGATTGCTTATTTAAACAAGTAAACCCCAGGTAGCTTCATCCATTTTCCTTCCTTTCTTCCACCTCTCCTACTTCTTAGTCTCTGACTAGGTCTTTCCTTTGTTAATCATCAGCATTATAGGTAATTACCAGCACAGACTTCTGTTAATCAATGCCCTATGTTAACAGTCATGTTATAGTAGTAACAACAAAACAGTACACAAATTTACAATCAAATGTATTACAAAATGTTTTATACAAGACTGGTAAATGATTTTTTAGGAATTTTAGGAACAAGACCTTTGTATGACACTTCAAAAATAGAAAATGATAAAACATGGTCTCAGGAATACATGCCAAATACACATATACAACATCAAGTGGATGATGGCAGAAATCTCAGAGCAGCACAGTTCTGGCCTTATCGCTAAAAATTCCCAGTCACATTTGATTGGTATGGGTAGGGCATTAAAGATTTGGAAAGAAATGACAAATTATAGAGGTATGAGGCATGTTCAAATATACTGGCCAATCTGACCCTTCTCATGGCTTAAATTAAATCTGCACACACATTTCAGTACCTCTGTTAATGGTGTTTCCAATCTAGTCCTATGGTGTTCTTCTACTGGCTTAACCTAACTTTGCAAAAGACCAGGAATATCCTTTTCTCTTTCTATCTTATTATAGGACAATTTCTGCTGCCTTGCTCAATATATTAAGTCAAATCATCACACTCATGCAAGGCGCATTAAACAATTCAGAAATAAATAACCTAGCTTCTATATTAACATGGTAGCAATACATTCTATATAATGTTGCAACCTGGAGAGATATAATATTATTTGCTCTTTAACTTTGTCCTAGAATTTTGTGGCATGTATTTTGATGGCAAGATTCTGTTAAAATGCTTCTATACAGTTTGTATTTATATCTTTAAAACCAAATTTTTTTCCATGTAGCTATCTGGGAAAATCATGGCAATACCACAAACAATATCTACATTTAGCAAAGATTAATTTTAACCGAAACAATGTAAAACATTATTTTACATGTGATTGTCTAGTTTATTAACACAAACACTGATAAACTTCTCTGAATGACTTCATTTCAGCTGAAATTTTTAAGAGACTAATTGGTTATATTACAAAAGGGAAAGGGGGGGGAGGAAATAAGGGGAATAATCCTATAAAAATGGGCCCTCACCCAGTTCAAGTATTGACTTATGCTGGATGAAGTATAAAGAATGCCAGAAGGCCATCTTCATTTAATTTACCATATACCTCTTTTTATGCTAAAATGTGTTCCAGCAGTTTACTTATCATCTAATTTTTAGAAAACGAACCATATCTTTCAGTACATGAAGGTTTTATTTTCTAAAATAATTTGGCCCCAGAAACCTTACATACAGAAAAAAATAAATACTGGGCACTAGAGTCTCGGGAGTGGGGGTAGGTGAGGAAGTCAGGGAAAATGGATTAAGTCGTCCTTGGACCATTGTTGTGGGGTTACCTGAAGTGTGCTGGGCTGGGCTGCAATCCTGGGCTTCTCTGGACTTCCCTTCAAGCCAGAAGGCTCACCCAGGCCCCTGGCAGTGCCATGCCCAGGCTCCTCTCCTCCATTTTAACCATGGCTCTGCCCCCCTATCAAGGACAAGGTGGCCAGGGAGCTGCAGCCTCAATGATCTTCCTATTTTTTTGCCACATTTTTTTTCACATTGCAAGGCCAGGGAGAACACAGGTTGGAAAGTACTGAACTAAGAACCCCACTATAAATTCATCTGTAAAGTAAATAACCATTTCCAAATTTATATCCTGTGTAAAATGAATTTTCATGTACCACATTTGTTTTAACTCAAGGTATACAACCTGGGTACCTCTTAGGGAAACATGAGTCTTTTTTTTAAAGAGTAAAAATTATTATTTTTTCCTTAATAGCAAGGCAAACGGTATAACTTCAAAGTGACCTTCAACTACAGATAGCAAAAACTTTGGACGACATAACACTATTCCAGCATAATCTAATAGAGGTCTATTAGGGTAAATGGTTCTTTTAAGAAAAACGAAGCTCTTCATATACACAAAAATGAAGTATAACTCTTATGAAGAGCTTCTACGATTTTAAAAGCAGTTTGTTAAATAACTTTGTAAGGTAGTAAATTTACATTAGAATAATCAAATTAAATTCAAAAACATATATCACGATCAGGTCTAACTAGGAAAGAAATGTCCAAGGAAGATCTATTTAAAATTTATTATGCCAATGTAACAAGGAGTATAAATTAGGATCTGCTAATAGAAACTGATCTGACATTAAATCCAATTTTTATAAAATTAAATACACATTTTTACTCACTTCACACAGGGGAAAATAATCTTTCAGGTTACAACAACAAGACATTTCAACTCTTTGGTGCAGGAGCTAGAAATATTAGATGCACAATACTAACCGAGTAGCACCAGAATCTCTCTTAGTGGTTGAGATTGAGAAACAACGACTGAGTATTATCAAGTTAAAATAATACTCAAAGCACACTGGCAAATATATAATGCTTAGGATTCATAGGTATGCTTTGATTTCACTTTACAATTCTACCAACAAAACCCTGCATTTATTCAGAGTAAACCAAGACACAAAAACTATGTTTCTCTTCCATATGTTAATTTGTATAAAATTTCCAATAAATCAAGCCTCTCCATAATGTTTAATAATTCTCATAACCACAACCCTGACTTCTTATAATGTCACTGCAATATACCAGAGGGAATAGGGATTTTGAGGTATTAAGTATCAGGAAAAAAAAGTAAGCAATAATCACTATGTTTCTAAACCAGTAGTGACTCTACCTCTGCCAGAACAAGAGACAAGGGCTTTTTGTCGAGTTCATTAGAATGAGCAGAAGAAATATCTAAATAAAGATATAAGCTGAACCCCTAGAATTTGGGAAATAGTCCCATTGTTCTCAAACTAACTGTGAATACTATTAAATTCTTCTCTCTGTTAAATTAGCTTCAAAACTCACATTATTTTTATTCTTCACAATTCATGTTAAGAAACACATCATGACAATATATAGTCTAAAGCATAAAACAATTTCTAGAAGATACCTGATCCAGCTAGTGAGAAACAACAGAAATTCTTCATATTAAATATGTTAATCAAAGTGAAAGCGTTCACATGCAATAAGGACTTTGACAGTCAAGTAGTTCTCAGCAGCAAGTCAATCCACACAGTGAGGACACAGCGAGGAGAAAGCACTAGCAGAAGGCCTTTCCTTGTATACATTTCTGAAGTACCATACAATAATAAAACAAATATATTTGGCTTCATAATTCCTAGTTTTAGTATGCTGCAGAAGGAAAATTGAAAGGGATTCCATAGAGAGTAAAATGACTAAATTCTCTGATGAGACAGAAATCCATACAGACAAGCCTGTTCCTGAGAAGCTAATTATTAATGACATCAACTTTTTCATCTTCCTAATTGTTGATTCCCCCAATCTCACTACCCCTCTTTTGGGGGGGAAAATTCATTACTCATCAGTGATTCCTCACTATGTGGTGGGGAAGTACAGAGAGATGTCATGAAATTCTGTCACTTGTTCAGTGATAAAACCAATGGAACAGGCTGGTTAAGCCTGACTGCAAAGAAGGTTGAAGCCTTCTGTCCACTTAGAGCAGGGTCATCCCTGATCCACATTATCCCAGATAACTGTCAGCTCACTCTATTATAACATATGAGGACAAAATAAAAGTAATATATTTGCACTTTAAATGTCATTATGCATTTGTTTTCTAGAGGGTGGTAAAAGGCAGAAGTCTGAGGAAACAGGCCCTTTTCAGGCAGAACTATGTTAACTAGCCGACTATTGCACTGGAAGCAGAAATGCCAATATTGAGTGAGGTATGCAGTGTAATCAATTAATGATAATAATGGTTCTAGAAAGTTAATTCTGATCCTTTCCCAGAATATTTCTGCAGAACACCTTGGTAGTGTTCTGAAAATGAATAATTAGAAAGGATAATTCAATTTAGCAAATTGGAGATGGACTCTGGAATTCAACAGCACAAACATAGGCTTTTAAAAAGTATACACATTATTATGTGGCTAAATGGTTAAAGGATACCAAAAAATAAAAAATATAACATAGGTACACACCCACTAATACTTAAGGCATCATTTTTCAAGGTGCCAGTGTTTTATACACAAATAACTGAAAGTTACAGAAAGCCAAGTAAAAATCTAATTGTAAACAAATGATGATTATGTTTGTCAGTGTTTTATGTAATATTCCTAAATATGAAAATTCTAAGTGAGTCTCATAGTTTGGTCACACAGGAAACACAAAGAAAGCAAAGAAAAAGAAGAAAAAATCCCAGAGAGAGAGAGAGAGAGAGATCAGTAATTTTGCAGTGTAAATACAGTATAATGTAGTATAAATAAGGGTCATATTATCCTCAATAACAATATATATTTTTAATCATTGACAGAGTAAAATTTTAACACCTATACATGCACTAGCAATGGGATAAGCTAAGATCTCTTTATGCTGCCATTACTTAAAGTAGTTTGTTCTTTCTGCCTAGGAGAGTAATTAGACAAAGGCTTATGATTCACATTCAGAAATAATGGAGATGACAAGCAGATAGCTTTTGAAAACTAGTAATTTGTGTAAAAGTGACTTTGAAAAGTTTTACAAATATAAGTTGTAATTAACATGCCATTATTGACATGGCATTTTAATGGCATTAAATTTAATTCTGCCAGAAAAGAACTTGCTAAGTTAAGAATATCAAAATCCTGTCCATATTTTTTAAAAGTAAACCATGATTTCTGTAGGAAAATATTTAACTGAAATTTTAAATTCTTTATGTCAACCAAAATATTTTTTAGTATAATTCTTGAGAAAAACATTAGATTTTTCATAACAGAATGCTGGTTCATTAGTATCTTGAAACTAAATTTGAGAAATAACATGCCATGAATACTTCAGTGAAGTGTCAAATACACACATACACGCTAAGCTAAGCATTATATCTTATATAAATAAATCTGTATGCAAATAAAAACAAAGAAAAGTTTTGTTACTCTGGAGGTCTAGTTTCCAATTTTTAAATGCACTGGAAAAAGGAAAGGCTTTATTTTCCACAAACTCCAATGACTTGTCTGGAGCTAGTACCTCCTTTGACACATTTTATTATTTAATAAAAAATGAGGTATTTATAAAGAATTACTTTTATGCAACATGCAGAGTCTATCAGCCAAAATAGTAGCGGCATAATATTTTATCTACTTCCAGTAATTCTTTTCCAGTTGTCAACAAATTTGTTTTTTTAACTTTTATATAAAGCTTACAATAAATTAATTGAATATTAAAGTATTAAACTGATTTAGATATTCAATGAAAAGACAAAAATGAAAAACAATAAAATCAGTAGATTAAAAACAGATATTAAAAACCATCATCCTTTAAATGCTTTTAAAGCACTGAATGCCTACACTTGTCTATTTAACTACATGTCAGTATGCATTTTTAACTCTCTTAAATAGATTTATCAAACAAAAATTAATGAATAGATTATCCATGTATTAGTGATTTTGTCGAAAAATAAAAACTCTTCTAATTCTTGAGAACTAAAAAATCTCAATTCTTTATATACCTCAAAAGAAAACTCATGATTGTATTCGTGTAATATAAACTGAAAATCTGGAAAAAACATTACTAAATAATAATATAAAATATATTTAAGTGAGACATGATAATTTAGGAACTGAAAACTGGCATACACATAGATACACGCATTCATTTAAGACATTATTTTCCTCATCTGCTTTTGTTAAAATTTAGTTTTCCATCAATGAAAAAGTTTGGTTCCTTAGTTGTCAAAACCAAGGTAAAAGAACAAATTTTTGAAGTCAATAAATATAATTGCATTGGTTAGCCAAAAGAGGGCGCATAGGGAACATCAGAGTTTGTGCTCTAAATTGGAGACGATTCAAGTTATTTTCTCTAATAGATGAATATCAAGAATCACAGGATAAATGTGTGTTAATTGAATAATTTGGAAATGTTGAAAACTACAGTATTTGCATGTAATCTTTATGTGTATTTATGTGTGCATTGACACATATATTGATATACAATATATCTGCCAATAAAATGAATAATCTAATCCCTTGCCTGGTCCTTACTTAGTCTTATGTTCCATGTATCTGTCAGAGATAGTATTAAGGCTAGAGTAGTATAGTTACATAGATGAAAGAAGAAAAAAGGAGGGAAACAGTGAAAGGTATCCCATTTTGCACTTTTCTATTCTAGAACATAATATAAGCAATGTTTACTACCTCTCCCCCAAGTCCCAAACGTAACCAGTCTGAGCTCTTTCCCTTTGAAAAGGCAGTATTTGTTTTGGTTTCTTCATTTTAAATTAGA
Source organism: Macrotis lagotis (assembly GCF_037893015.1). Classification (NCBI taxonomy): domain Eukaryota; kingdom Metazoa; phylum Chordata; class Mammalia; order Peramelemorphia; family Peramelidae; genus Macrotis; species Macrotis lagotis. The sequence goes on from NC_133665.1 coordinate 81,202,329, forward strand.
AGTAGGAACGATAGCTCTCTCCTAGGCAGCCTCCTGGGCGGCTCCCTTCGGTGTCCATATAAACTATAAACATAACCAACTTCCTATATATGTGAGTTCTCCAAAAGACCCATAGCTTCCTTATGGTCCAGGCTTATAAAGAACTGTTCTATTGACATTTTTACGTATTAGTTAGAACTGGCTTCATGTCTCCAAGTGTCCAATTATCAATCAGGTAAATTTTATTTAGCATATAGAATGTAGGGAATCCTGATTATTTGCCTGGTTTCACATGATTTTTGTATTTAAATAGATCTTGTAAGTGATAGCTTAGCATTGGCCAGGAGTAACAAGGTTATTTTTCTATATTAAACTACATACCCTGTCAGCACCAATAAATACCACTTGCAGCTATTAAATATATGTGGGATTTTTAAGTACTATATTCAGATCATGAAAACACATTTCAATGTTTCTTGGGCTCTTACTCTAGTACTACAGGTTATTTTTAAAGACTATATACAATATCTCAAAGCAATGTCTACAATAAAATTATCAGGCTATGCAAAATTTCTGTTTCATGGTTTTCCAGGTATGATTTTACCTGAACAGCAAAAAGGAAAAAAAGAGAAAGCAAAAATCTAACATAGTAGAAGGTAAACAAGTGAAAAATGCTGAAAACCCTCTAATCTATCCCTTGAGAAAAATGTGATTTTTAAAAAAGTTCTGAATGCTATAATAAAACAAATGTACTCTTCTAAACATTTTCCCTATTTACTCACATATTGTCATTCAAAGACATCATTATGATCATATTTTAGTTTTCTAAAATTAAAAAGCTAATAAAAATTGCAAACAATTAAATTTCCTAATGATCTTAAAGCCATCTCATAACAGCCATTTCCAATATAATCACAAAATAATATTTAAGCCCTAATTCAGTTAGCCAATCAAAATTGAATTCAATTTTGTTTAGTGATGGTCAGAAACTAGTCACTTATCTGTAACAATAGTAAGTATATAAAAGAATATCTTAAAAATATTTAACTGGTCAATATTCTTAAATATAAATACTCAAAAAAGCAATTCTAGTTCTATTAGAAGATAAGAGTCTACTTTTGTACATATATTCTTCTATATACTATATATTATATATTAAAATTAAAATACATTTCTCAAGTGTACGAATCTTAATGTGAGGATAGAAATAAAATTATTGTGAATTACTAGAAAATAATACAAAAAACAAATCTCAGTGGAAGACAGGAAAATATGTCTCTTAATCACATATTTCCTCATGTCTTTTGATCTAAACATCTTTTCTCAACACAAGAGTGATAACCTTAGTAGTAAAAATGTGCAGATTATTTTTTCTTTTCTTGAAATGTTATACTTAAAAGATGAGAATTTTAAGTCTTTGGAAGTAAGAAAATATGGAGGAGACCATTAGGAAGATATTTGCTTCTTATAAAATACACTGCCTGTTTTCAGAGCTACACTGTATGGTATTATCATGCAGTATAAAGAAAAAGGAGGCATTAAAGATTTACAATTACATTAGAAAAGAAAATCTGCATAGAAGGTATTTGAAAAATATTTGAAAAAAAAACCCTGAAGAAGTTCAGATCTAGTCATACCTTTTGAAAATGCAGAATTTAAGCAAACATCTGTAATTTTGCACAAAATATAGTAATAGTTTGCACTAAAAAGAACTGCACAATTAGTTCATCTCAATCATTACCTTTTCAGTTTAACAACAAATGAATTTAAAGAAATCCCCATGGAAAGCTAATTTGAAAGTAAACACGTTTTAAAACTTAAATATAGATCTTGTATCAGTCCCACAACAGGATCAAGATCACTATTAAAATAAAGCCTGGGGCACATTATGATGCCTAAGATTGGTGGGTGGATTTTAATTGACTTGAAGACTGTCATAGTTCTATTATCATAAAACCTGTAACGCATTTCCAGCATGGAGGACCCATCTGTGCCCACCATCCATCTGTTTAGACGTGATTGGCAAAGTGGTAGGGAACTCTCAGTGGTTGCCTCTGCCTGAAAGGAATGAACCACAGGATCTTCCAACGAGTGCCAAAAACTTCTGAGAAGGTCTGCTGCCATGGCTTTCGGGGCCTCGATCTACAGAAGACAGCATTATTAGTGAAAGACAGCACTCCCATGGTGCACTTCAGTCAGCTAAAACAATGCGGGTTGGCTGGGGATCCATTACTGGACTCTGATGAATTGTGTCCCAGCATCCCAAATACAGCTTTTCTTTCATTAGGGCATGCAGCTGAGACTTAACTCTGGATACCAGATATTGTATCGGGGTCGTCAATCAACTGAGGGCAACTTCTGAAGCGGAGGAGAATCTCACGATTAACAGAATGCATGTCAACAACACAGTAGCAACTGTCTTTTGATGTACATTGGGGACAAAATAATTTAGCTTACTTTGGTCAGATAAAGAACAAAAATCATCAGTATTTACTCTGTATTAAAAACTATCACAACTGGAGGGCTGGAGATCGGCTTTTCTAGCTCAGACCTCAGGCAGGGCAGCAAGAAAAAGCTGTCATTTCTATCTCCACGTGCACACTTTCAAACTGCTAGTCCTTTAAATTTTTAAAGATGGAAACTTTTATACTCACATTTCTTCACAACAATTTGACATCTTTTCAATAGATGTTGTATCCTATAAGAAATTTTGAAAAGTAAAATTAGAAAGCACTCATATATGAAAGTTTTCAAGTTTTTTTATCCTCTATTCATATTAAGTTTTGGATACCTTTAAAAAAAATTCCAGAATTAAAATAACTAAATGTAGCTATTAAAGATTTTTTTAAATGCTACCAATTCCATTTGAATTTATAAGAACAGAACCAAATTAATATTATTATTATTATTATAAAGTATTCAGATAAAAAGACTTAAGACATTCAAAAAGTCTTACATTATTAAGGCACAATCTCTTACTAAATTTCCTCTCTGAAAATTATTTTTAAATTGTAGGAATAAAATATACTTTCTACAGAAAATAATAAGTAGGTATAATTTGAGAAATACTGTAACTGCATTTTAAAAAAGAAATAATTATAAACAAAACTATAGAAAGTTCACAGAAAAAATTCTTAACAATAAAATAAACTAAAAAAACACAAAAACCTCAAACATTATTCAGTCATTGGTCAATCTCACAGTTGAATAGAACTAATGATATGACAGTAAATTTTGGTATAGAATATTTCTTACTCTTTCTCTCTAAAACTTATTATTCTAAGGCTATACTACAGTTTCTCTTCTGCTATCAAGGCATTTCTAACAAATATGTGAAAAGAAAGCTACCTCTAGGAGTAAACAGATATTAGGTTCTAGGCATGCACTTTAATCTAGATTGGTATTGGGACTATAATTAACCATATGAAGCTGGTATTTAAAAATATTTAAATAAAATATAATGATCATTTATAATTAATTGTATGACTTAAAGATTTAGTTTATTTATTTCATTAACTTTTACCACAATTGTCTTTGTCTTTTACCAAAGTATATTTCTTTTGCTCCATTCTTTGTCACTATATCCTCTATAGTAATTAAATTTAAATATTCTAGCAATAATATCATTGTTTTAAATAACATATCTAAATTCCCGGTGTGTTTTTTTTTCTAATTTTCCTTTATTAACTCTACATTGAGAAGTTTCTACAATTATTATGTTTAGGAATCGGTATAATTTGGTCTTCCCAACCAAGTGTTGGAGGAAAACACAATTCAGCAACAATAAATGAGGTCACAATACAAAACTCAAGTTCTTGGATGTAGTTATAAAGATCATCCCCCCATCTCTTTCCAATAGTACTCAAAAAAATACCTTAAACTTTCAGAATTCTTTATATTGTAATCAATAAGTCTACTAATGAATAAAATGGAATTAACTACAAAAAATACTAAGATATTTAATCTCTCATATATAGTTAATATGTAAGTCAAACATATCAGCACACACTAAGAGCAAATCAGTGTGTTTTTAAATCATTTTTAATTTGCTAAATATTTCCTAATCATATGTAAAAAAGTTAACAATTGTTTAAAAAGAAAACTTTAGTTCCAAATTCTTTCCCTCTTTTACCTACCACACCCCAAGAAGGCAAGCAATTTGATATCAATTATACATGTGAAATCAATACAAAACATATTTCTGTATTAGCCATGTTACAAAAGAAAAGACAAATAAAATAGAATGACAAAAAGAAATAAAATTTAAAAGTATTCATTCTGCTTTCAGAGTTTATCACTTCCCTTTATGGAAGTGGATTGCATTTTTCATCATAGGTCCTTTGGAATTGTCTTGCATCACTATCTTAATCATGGTAGCTAAGACTTTCACAACTGGATCATCCCTACAATATTGCTATTACTTTGCACAATGTTCTCCTGGTTCTGCTCACTTCACTTTGCATCAGTCTTTCCAAGTTTTTCTGGAAGCCTCCTTCTTGTCATTTCTTATAAAACAATAGTATATTTCAACACAATCATAGACCACAAACTTGTTTAGCCATTTCCCCAACTGATAGGCATCCCCTCAATTTCTAATTCTTTGCCATTACAAAAAGAGCTGTTCTAAATATTTTTGTACAAATAGGTTCCTTGATTTCTTTGGGATACAGATCTGGGAAATGGTATTTCTGGATCAAAGGGTATGCAGCTTTATCACCCTTTGGGCCAAGTTCCAAACTGCTCTCCAGAAAGGTTGGATAAATTTATCTTTCCACCAAAGGTGCTTTAGTGTCTCAGTTTTCCACACCCCATCCAGTGCTTAATCAGTGTAGTGATAAAGAAAGATCTTCCTTCTAGGACTCAGCCTTGCCACTATCACTGAGACAGAGATAAATCACTGACCTCTATGAACCTCTGTCAGTAACTAAGCATTACCAAGTGTATTCTTTGGGTCTGCACTGTGCTAAAAATAAAGAAAGGCATCCCTGCCCTCAAAGAGTTCATAGTCTAAAATTTCCTTATCAGTAAAATGGGGAGGGAATCAGATGCCAAATTCTGAAATCAAAGGATAAAATGTTAATAAGCTCAAAGAAAACATTTAGGAAAGGAAAACGAATGTTAAAGCCTGTAGCTAGAAATAAAGTTTGGTTGCTTTTTTTGTTGTTTTTTTTTTAATTCTATGCCTTTCCATGTCAAAGGAGACTGATAAAATTGTAATACTGAAAATAATATAATGGGAAATTTTTGGAAAGAAGAATCCTGATTAGCAATTTAATTCAATCAGCTGCTTATGTTGTAAAAAGAATAAGCTTTAACAACTCCCCAATACAACTTAAGCTTTTTTAAACAAGCAAAAAAAAAAGTCTAGTTCAGTGGTCCTCAAAGTTTAGTATGCAAGATGTCTGGAGGACCCCAAGATTAAATTCTTTAGTGGAATATTTGAAATCAAAATTATTTTCATAATACTATTAATACATTATTTGAATATTAAAATATTCCTCCTTTATCCAACTATTTGGATGTAACTACTCTATGTGAAGTTATGTAACTACTCCAACTACTCTATGTGAGGCTGATTTTTTTATTTACTTCAACTAAAATAACATAATACAACAAATTGGATTCGGAAGCAGAAAGGAATCTAGTTGTCATTTATTAAAGCAAACATTTAAATATAGTTGAAAAAAGTATAAAACAATACCAATCTCAATTATAAAAATAATTATTTTTCATAAAATATTAATGAGTAAAGGATTTGCTGTTTAGATGAATGATTTTTAAAGTTCATCAGTTTTAATTCTTAATACAGTGAAGGCCTTTGAGATTCTCAATAATTTTTTAAAGAGTCAAACAATCCTGAGACCAAAAAGATTGAAAATAGCTGTTCTAGTTGAAATATGTAACTGCCATGTGACCACATTCAGGAACTTAGGTAATAAATAAACTCTGATAATCATCAACAAACTAATTAATTGAGTTTGAGAGTATTGTGATGTCTGTTACCACATTACAGGATGAGACTCCTAAGTCTGTAACTCAAATTGATGTCAATTCTTCCCAAGTATAGTAACTAGTAAACTCTTACCTATTTAGAATATGACAAACCTAAACTATGCTAACACTGACAAAATCTGTAAGTAAAAGGAAGCAACAAATATAATAACCTTAGGCTCACATGTACCACCACATAATCCATGTGTCCTACTAATAAAATATTTAGACATCAGAAGTATGTTACCACACATTCTATGTGCAATTCTAATAAACTTGGTTGTCAGGATCTAAATATAAAAAAGATTAAGAAAAGCAATTTAGATATGAGAAATGAGGTTGACAAAGGCAGATATGTTAACAAAAGGCAACTGATAGTTGCTGAGTCCATGAGAGAAGAATGAAAAGTTTTAAAAGACAAAAGAAATTTAAAAAGTGCAGCAGTGCAAGAACAGTCAGTAAGTAAACTCATTAAATATTTACTGAGCATCTACTATGGGCTAGGCTTTGTGCTAAGTGCTGGGGACGCAAAAAGAAGTAAAAGATAGTCCCTGAACTCAAGGAGTTCACAATCTATTGTAATTATGTAATAATGCAAAACATTCATAATGAATACCTTGAGTATTTATGAAAATATTCAGTTATATTTAATGCACTCTATAATAAAAGGTAGATAAATGTATAAATTTTAATAAAGATTTTCATCCCAAATAATAAAAACAAAAGCTCTAATGAGATACCATCAGTTATCTGGGAAATCGGACTATATGAACTCTATATACTCCTTGAATGTTACAGATAATCAAAATATTATTGTACTTGCATACAATTAAACCAACAGGTGAACATCCATCCTAGTTGGAGCCTGATAATACAAGTAGCTGAGGTTTGCATAGGCGCAATTAAATAAGAGTTAGCACTATTTTAATTCAAGGAAAGCAAACAGAGAGAGACATTTAGGTAACATATTAGGTAGGACTTAATGACTGACCAAATATGGGGGAGGGGAGAAAGTTAACAATGACCATGAAGTGTTTAGAAAGATGTGACTCACAGGAGGAGAAGTTACTTTGGGGGAAGAAAGAAGATGATTGGTTCTTTGAAGATAGGCTGTTTAATGATATACAGAGGCAGTTCCAATTGTATGTTTATAGATTAAAGAGTGTAGTTAAGAGTAAAGTCTTGAGAGTTAACCAATCAGTTGATATACACAACTCTGGGAGTGGATATATTATTGAAAGTAGGGAATTTAAATAGAGAAGAAAAGAGGGAAGAGGGTAAAGCTTATGGGCAATATCTAAAATTAAAGGATAAGAAGACTCAATGAGGAAAACAGGAGCAATGATATGAGAAGCTGGGGAACAATCAGAAGTGGCTCACATTTGAGAAGTAGAAGAAGTACAGTGGTCTTAAAAATAAGACAGTGGTCAGAAATGTCAAATACTGAACCAACTGTCAATGAGGATAAGGAGTAAGAAAAAAAGAATCACATTTGGAAATTTGGTGATCATTAATAAATAAAGCTTTCAGCACTTCAATGTATAAAAGCTCATTTCTCAAAACAGTCTGTAAGGTAAGTATTACAAGTTTATTATCTCTATTTTACAGATATACTGATATTTAGAGATTCAACTCCATTTAATAAATATATAAGAAGTGTGTTAAGTACTAGGTACTAAACAAGAAACTTGATATAGGAAATAAAAATTAAACAGACTCTATCCACACAGATTTTACATTCCATGGGGGGGGGGGTCAATATAACAGCTACCTAGAGAAGCAAATATAAAATATACACAAGGCAACTGGAGGAATAGCACTTGGTAAGATGTGGCACTTGAGCTTGTCACTGAAGGTAAGTAATGGTTCCAAGACATGTAGGTGAGGAAAGCAAGTAAGCAAGTATTCTGGGTGGGGGGGGGGGGGGGGGATGGAATACCAAGTCCAAGACGAGCACATGACTGTCTGTAATGAAAATTTGAACTTGGGTTGAAGCAAAGAATGTGAAGAGCTGTCAAAGACCTTAGAAATCACATGATCTAATCCCTTTATTTTAAAAATTAAGAAACTGAGATGAAATTTTAATTTTTAATAAAGTTTCTGGGTTTTTTCAGATTAAGAAATTGAAATGAATTCAGAGGAAAAATTCTGCCCAAGGTCCCACAGCTTCTCAAACCCAAGTCTTCTAAAATCCTTCCATCACACTCTATATTACTCTCATCTTTATACCACGTGGACAGAAAGTGCTCACAAATTGCAAAATAAAGCCATTTGGTATAGACTTCTACTTTGGTAATGAAGAGATAACTGAGAGTTATCTTGAGAAGGGACTGGGGACAAGGGAATATCTTTTTCCCCCATAGTCTACATTCGAATCAAATTATCCTATTTACTCTTCCCTGAACATAGCAGACTAGTTCCTTCCATTCCCATAGTGCTTGCTCTTTCCATGGAGTTTCTTGGAGGCCCTGAGGTCAGCTCCAAGGTTATTTCCTTCAAGAGGTCTTTACTATTCCAGTATTTGTAGCTCTCCCTTACTTCTTCCTCTCCTCCCAAATTACTTTGTATCTATATTGTATTAGTTTCCCTCCTCCTTGGAGGGTAAAGTTCCTTGAAGGCAGGACCTGATTTATTCTTGGTTGTGTTTCTGGCAGGGCCCAGAACACTGCCTGGTACTGTTACTTACTAAATAATCATTTAATATAATGAATAAACTTTTAATTGCATTGAAGAGGTTGGGGAGATTCAAATAGGTTAAGTAGAAGGAACTGGTATACTTGGGAAAACTGATGATATAAGAATAATGCAGCTATTCCTGAAGCATCAGCAAAGATATAGAACAGCTCTCAGAAATATAAATATGCTTGGCTTATAACATGCATTGGATCATATGTGCCAAACAAAGCTCGCAAACAGCCTGCCTGTGTAAGATAGTGTAAATGAGCAGCAAGGTCCTCAGTTTACTCTCCTGTAAATTGTGAAAATTGCTATGTAGATTATAACAATTCTTTATTATCCCAAAACCATTCATTCAACCTAGGCATCACTAGGTAGAGTGGCTTTTCTTTAACCTGTCTCAACTTTTGGCTCATTAGAAATTTCAACAATAGGAGACCAGAGAAGGGAAAGGAAAACAATGATGATGATGACAGTGACAAGAACAACACCAACAACCCCTTCAAAGCCTAATTCAGGCAGCAAGTGAGGTGGGAGGCAATACAATAAAGGGATGACAAGCCAGATAATGTCCCCTGAGACACTGGGATTCTGTGTTGTTTGAGCCTGCACAAGAGCTGCAAGTACCCAGCAAAAACCCTGAAATGTTGGCCAATTAAGCACTGGTAACATGACCAATTGGATGAGAACCTTGGTTGGTATGACATAAATGATCCAAGTAATCTAATAAATAAATAAATGGGTTGGGCACAGGTTTGCAGGCTGCAAAGCTAATCAAAAATCACTGTGATAAGCAACTTGGCAAAGAGGACTGTGGAGCAAGTAGTGTTTCTTTATGTTCCAGTAACCAGACAAGCCTAGATACATGGGAACAAATCAGAAATACCTGCTGGAAATGCTTCAGTATAGATGGTGCTAATAAAGCAGACAAATCACAAACAATGCATGAAATGGTGTGAAGATATGGAGGGAAGACAAACAGATTTCACCAGTTACCTCAGAAATGTATGCTGTTCTTTATCACTTGTCTCCAAGTCACACAATAACTTGTTTATTACTTAAGCATGGACACAAGCCAGGAACTGGGCAAAATGCTAAGTATACAATACAAGCAATCAAGGTTCTTCATGTCCTCAAGAGGCTCATATTCAAACAAGGGCAAACCACACATAAAGGAAAAATGGAAATCAGGGGGTGTTGAGGAAAGGAATGTACCCCCTATAAAGTTCAGAGAGTAATTCAGAAATATGGGTAAATCATAAAAAACTTATATTCATTACCGTCAAATTAGAAAAAAAAAGCATTATATTATTATTATTATGTAATTTTAGTATCTCATACTTTATTTTTCTTCCTGAAAGTTATGATTTCTCTGTCATCACATTCAACTGAGATCAATGTATAACATGGAACCAATGTAAACACTAACAGAATGCCTTCTGTGGGGGGTGGGGGGAGGGAAGCAAGAATGGGGGAGGAAATTGTAAAACTCAAAATAAATAAAATCTTTCTTTAAAAAAATGTCAAAAAAAGAAAGAAAATAATTACTGATTTTAACAGACTTGCTCTTTCCATCAGTGCAACAATCAGGGACAATTTTGGGGTATCTGTGATGGAGGATACCATCTGAATCCAGAGAAAGAATTGTGGAGTTTAAATAAAGACCAAAGACTATTACCTCTAATTTTAAAAAAAAAAAACTGTAATCTTATTGGGTAATTTTGCTATCTCTTATATTTTATTATTTTTCTTAAGGATATGATTTTTCTCCCAACACATTCAACTTAGATCAATGTAAAGCATGGAAACAATGTAAAGACTAAAAGACTGCCTTCTGGGCAGAGGGGAAATGAGACTGGGGAAAAATAATTAAATTTGAAACTAAAATGAAAGCTTCATCTGGAAAAAAAACAAAATATTTAATGATTTTCCTTAAGGATATGATTTCTCTCTCAACACATTTAATTTTGATCAAGGTATAGCATGGAAACAATGTAAAAACTATCAGACTGCCTTCTGTGGGGGAAGGGGGGGAGGAAAGCGAGATGGGGGGGATTTAAAATTCAAAAAAAAAATAGAAAAAGAAAATATTTACTGAGCTCCTTAAGTACCAACTACTGTTTCACTAAAGAGAAACTGACAATTCTCAAGTGAAAGAGAATTAAAAATAAAACCATCTTTAATAATCTAAAAGTGAGTCTATGCAAGTGAGATAAAATTAAAATGCTAAAAATTTATCCACCTTTGAAAATTTCAATTTTGACAAAGTGGTCACAAAGATCTTTTCTACTTTTTTATTACTGCAAAAAAGTATTAAGTAGGGGGCAGCTAGGTGGTACAGTGAAAAGAACACCAGCCCTGGAGTCAGGAGGCCCTAAGTTCAACTATGACCTCAGTCACTTAATAATTACCTAGCTGTGTGACACTGGACAAATCACTTAACCCCCACTGCCTTGCAAAAAAACAAAAAAAAAAGTAGATAAAAGACAACATCAAATCATCTTACAGCATATACTTTATTTTATACGGAAAACTAAATTCCTACAAAGAAATGAGATAGCTGTCGAAAGTAGAATCCTGCTACACAAGTTTTCAATGTCAGAGATCATCATCAGACTGCTCAACTGTTGACTCCCAAAACTCCCAAGTTTTTATACTGATCCTTCCCTACCTCAGTAACTGATAAAAAAAAAAAACAAATCCATCCTACATTTTCAGAATTAATATTCACCAGTATCGATATTATGACCATGCAACTCTATAGACTGGGATTTATTTTTTTAAAAAAAGCTTGAGTTAATCACTTCGAGAACATCACTGTCAGTTTCCACTTATAGTGAGAAAGTCATGAAACATTATCAAAACTACTAAACAGCTAAACAGAATAAGAAAATTGGTATAGCTCTAAATCTATGATCCTAAGTCTAGATAAAATCAAAGGTAACTAGAATAGCAAAGAAGAAATAAATGTCACTAACAAAGAGTATAAATATATTTGTAAGACATAATACTGTGCTTCTTGTGTACATATAAACTGTTTTCAACATAAATATGCTTTTCATAATTTGACTTTGAAAATGTGTAAAAAATTACTAAGCTTTAATAAGAATGTATGAAGCCTGAATCTTGTTTAGTATTTAAACTTTAAAATAATCAGAGGTAATCCTTTAAAACTAGGGTTTAGATTAGTCTATGCAGATAAAATGAAACATCTGGCAGCATTATGTGGAGTATTATGTGGAGAGAGACCTTTTTTAACTTTGAAAAGGAGATTAGTAAATCTGTTATTTTAAAGTTTGAGTAATTTTTAATTATTTTGTCTGGGTCACAGATAATCTGTTTTTGCTGGTGATCAAAGGATCACTGCCAAAATGATTACCCTGTTACTTTCTTCTAATGAAAGGGAAATAGTATTTTCCTGCTTTTATAATATGAGAGAACTCTGATTTGCCTTAGTTAGTTATTAATAATGAAAGTAAGAAATTGACTTTAAAGAGCAGCCTTTCATATCTTCATTTATTTATTAAGTAAATGATGTGGCACCGTATGGGTCACAACCCAGGAAAGATGGGTAATACAAGTATCATTCACGTTTTAAATTAGGTAAACTAAGTCTTAGATTAAATGACTTGCATAGCCAGTATCAAAGCTAGAACTTGAAACCATGACTCTTAGCTCTCAAGTACACACTCTTTTTATTACTGTTCATCACTAAAGCATGTAAGGTAGTTTTGTACTTAAGCTACTTAAAAGTATAAGAATACCTGAAGGACTTTTGGGTTTTGTCTAGAAATTCCTGGTGTGGGAATTCCAATCATGAAGATTAAGGAGAAAAGTTTTAAGAAATTATCTGAGACACAGTTAAATACCTTGCCTTAAATCGCACAGTAATTGTCAAAAGTGAGATTTTAAATGTAAATTTACTACAAATCATGTAGGAATTTGAATTTTAAACCCTTGTTCTGTGAACAATAATTACTCATCTTTTAAAACTAGTCTTTCCAGGTAAAACATTTAGATTCTATATTCTACAGCTTGAGACACAAAATGATTACTGTTGTTATAGTTCATTATTTCCAATATACATATTTAGATTTCCTTTTTTTTTTAAGGTTTTTGCTAGGCATTGGGGTTAAGTGGCTTGCCCAAGGCCACACAGCTAGGTAATTATTAAATGTCTAAGACCGGATTTGAACCCAGGTACTCCTGACTCCAGGGCCGGTGCTTTATCCACTGCACCACCTAGCCACCCCTAGATTTCCTTTTAAAGCTTTTTCATCTCCTTACTCCAGGATTTTACATTTTTGTTCAAGTCAGTCTCCTAAAAATATCTTCTGACCTGCTAAATCAAATCTCTGAGTACTAGCTCATTCAATTTCTTCTATCAATAACACCTTCATCTCCTTCCTCCCTACTAATCTCCCTACCCATCTATTACTTATATAGTGCTACCCAGAGGCTCCTGCCATAAGACCTAGAGATTTCTCAGCCCTAGTACAGTTCCATCATATCCACTTATTTCAGTTTTTTAAGCAAATAGTAGAAAGCTTCATGAAGAATATTGTGCTTCCACTTCTTAAAAGTCAGAAAGAGATTCTATGAAGAGGAGAGGGAAAGAAGGAAGTGCCTTCCAAGTATGCAGAACTGCCAAAGCAAAGGCATATAGACAAGGCTATCATATAGACAAAGCAAACAAAGAGAAGAACATTTTGGCCGAATCACAGAATACAGGAAGGTAAGTAATGTCCAAAGAGACTAGAAAAATAGGAAAGCTAGAGTTCAGATTAGGAAGGGAATTAAAAAAAACTAAACAAAGGAATTTATATTCTACCTTAGAAGCAACAGGAACATCCTTAAGGCAAGAGTCAAATGGTCAGATCCATACTTAAGGAAATTCTTTTTCTTTCTTTTTTTTTTAAAGTTTTTGCAAGGCAAATGGGGTTAAGTGGCTTGCCTAAGGCCACACAGCTAGGTAATTATTAAGTGTCTGAGGTCTGGATTTGAACTCAGGTACGCCTGACTCCAAGGCCAGCGCTCTATACACTGCGCCACCTAGCTGTCCCAAGATAAAATGGAATGGTAAAAGACTTTAGACAGATCAAATAGGAAGATGTTTTAATAAAGCTGAGGTGATATGAAGGTGATAACTAAGGTGATAAGTAGGTAAGTAGAAAGACTAAATGGGAACCAAGAAATGATGCAGAAACAGAAATGGCAATATTAGGGAACTGAGTGGATATAGGGAGAGCATGAGAGGTCATTAACCTGGGAGACTAAATGATGATGCCTTTGACAGAAACAGACAAGTCTGGAGGTAATTTTTTAAGAAGAAAAGTTTTAAGTTTGAGATGTCTCTGGGACTACAGCTTTTAATTTCCAATAGACAATCATGACCCTGAACTAAAGCTTAGGTGAGAGGTTTTGAATCTATCTTATCCTTTTATTTTCTAAGCCATGGTATAGTTATTGCACAGAATTATGTATTTGCTCATATTTTCCCTATTGTAAGCTCCATGAGTGTCAATCTCTGATCACCTCTAGTATCCAACATACTGTTTTTATATAGAAGGACTTTAAAATTACTGCTGAATAAAAGGAGAGTGCATTTTGGAAAACATGCTATACAGAAAAAAAGCAAACAAATAAAAATTGGTTATCTTGGGGAAAAAATCACAAAGAAAAAATATACTCTTTATAAAGTATTAGAGTGATAGTTAAAAACTCTGAATTTAACCATCCACCATATTCATACTTTAATTGTTCATGCTTAAATGAAATAAATTATCATGAAGATAAATAACCAAATAGGTTATCAAACCAATTGAGTCAATAATATTTTATTATTTACTAAGATGTTTTATCACCAAATTTTTTTCCAAGAAAATCTATCCATAGGAACATAATTTAGCACATTTATATTTAATAAAGAAAACTTAAGTCAATTTTTTAAATTTAAGTTACATAAAGCTTTTCATTCATTAACATTAACAGTTATTTTACTTGGAAAAACATTTTTCAAAAACAAAAACATTTGTCATACTTACAGTGATGATGCCAATTAGTTGTGTATAAAAGAGTCCAGTTATTCCAACTAACATAGTTATTCCCATGAAAGCAGCTAATCTCATTATGGCCAGTTCATGTCTAACTAAAAAGAGATCCTGAAAAGAATAGAAGAGGGAAAAAAACTTTAAAAAAAAAAGTAATCTAAAAAAATCACAGAAAAGTACACTAAAGTTCAATAGCTGAATCATAGCATTTTTACTGACTTTTAAAGCAATATTTTATTTTTTGTATTAGACTATTATAGTAACATAAAAATTATATACTACGTGGCAGACAAAAGTTATGATTTTCCAATGTTACTGTGCCAAAATTTAAAATTCAAAACTGAAACCTGAGAGTTATCCAGTATAATGTAGTGGAATGATCACTAGATTCTATGAACAAAACTGTACCTTGACCTCAAACTCACACTCATGATTTTGGACAAAAAAATCTTTCTGAGCCTCAGTTTCCTTATTTATAAAACAAGGGATTAGACTAGAAGACATGTCAGTTCCCTCTAGCTCTAAATGTATAATTCTTTACTTCATTGTCATTTATTTTGGATAAAGATTCATACTGAACCTATTAGCAACAAGTTACCAAGGGTATTCTTCAGTCCTTAATACCTGAAAAGATTTTTGATGTCACTTGTCTAGGCAAGCCCTCTAAAATAGCAGACAGCAATTTAACTATAGTTTAGAGAACTTTTTCATGAATTGCTATAGTCAAAAAAAAAATCAGCAACTGGAAGTCAATGTTCTGTTCATAAGGCTTTTCACAGTGATTAGAAAGTTTTTCCTTATTTAAGTCTAAATTGCCTCTTTGCAATTTCTACCATATGTGCCTAGTTCTGCAAGTCTTATTCCTCTTCCATATGATAATCACTTAAATACCATTATCCCATTCTACCTCTCTACCCTATGTCTTCTTTCTCCAGATTAAATATCACTAGTTTCTTCAACTGATTCTCATTTGGCATAATCTCAAGGACCTTCATCATTCTGGATGCTTCCTCTGGATGCTCGCTAGTTTAACGAAATCCTTCTCAAAATGTGGTCCTCAAGACTAAATAGAACTCTTTAGCCAATGTCTCTACAAGGCAAAGAACAGTAAACTATTACTGCACACTATTCTCTACTTAATGCAGCTTTTGAGGCTTCCACATCACTGCTGAATCATATTGAATTTGCAACTCTTCAAATGAACTACTGAAAAGTCATGCATTTCTCCTATCCAGTATCTGTGAAGTTTTTAATATTTTAACCCAAGATTTTATAACTATTTCCATTAAATTTTACTGTATTAGATCTGACCTTATTCCTGTTAAGATCCTTTTAGATCCTGAATCTGTCATCCAGGTTGTTACCTATCATTTCTCTGAAAATAAAAACATGACATCCAAGACATAAAAATGCTAAATGGTACAAGGCAAAGTACAAATCCATAGGACTATACATTAGAGACTTCCTCTTCCAGACTGACATCATGTTATAAATCGCTATTTTAGAGTCCAGCTATTGTCAAGTCTAATAACTCTAACATCATCTAATCTCTATCTCTCCATCTAGATAAACCATGTCAAGAGTATTGTGTTTGAATCAGAACATTGTACACCCTAACAACAATATGGGGGATCAACCTTAATGGACTTGCTCACTCCAGCAGTGAAACAATCAGGTACAATTTTGGGGTATCTGCAATGGAGAATGTCATCTGTATCCAGAGAAAGAATTGTGGAGTTTGAACAAAGACTAAAGACTATTACCTTTAATTAAAAAAAACTTACCTTATTATAAAATTTTGCTATCTCTTATACTTTATTTTTCTTCCTTAAGGATATGATTTCTCTCTCATCACATTCAACTTAGATCAATGTATACAGTGGAAACAATGTAAAGACTAACAGATTGCCTTCTGAGGGGGTGGGGGGAGGGAAGCAAGATTAGGGGAAAATTGAAAAATTCAAAATAAATAAAGTGGAAAAAAAAGAAAGTGTATTCTGCTCAACTTTCTAATCTAATAAACTTATCCAAAAAGAAGGAAAAAGAAGAAGAAAGAAGGAGGAGGAGGAGGGGGATGGGAGAGGGAGGAGGAGGGAAGGGGAGGGGGAGGAGAATCTGGTCTGGCACAACCTATTTCTAATGGGTCTTTGTGGTATCTCCTCCTTCAGATGTTCACTATCCATTCTTTTAGTGGTAACAGTGAACAGATCACTGGATCTGGAGTCAGTAAAATCCAAATTGAGATTTGACCCCAGATACTGGCTGCCTCACTCTGGACATGTCCCTAACACTCTGATTGCCTTGGTTTCCTCCTTGTAAGAGTTGCTGTTAGGATTAAATGTGTTTATAAAGCACTTAGCATAGAGTCTAATATATAGTTAATATAAAAGTTAACTTTTAATAATACATTCTATATTTTACTAATAATGAAGTCAGGCCTACCTTACCCTGGCTCAAGGAAGAAAGAATGGGAAACAGGTCAAAGAAGCATGATTTAAGGAAAGTAAGAAACAAGCAATATTTCATTTACCATTATTACAAGAAACTAGAAGGATGAAAGAGACAGAAGCATTTCCATTGTTCACCATTATAATTCCAAATTGGAGTTTCATAGTAGCCCTACACTTCAAGAGATAGATGACACTATCTATGCCTACATGGACTAAGCAGGCCTTGTTTAAGAGTTGGTTTGTCAGACTGAGAGAGGAGTATTCTGAACCACTCAATATCATCAATATGGAATTAACATTTACAATTATTAGTAACTACATAATTACTAAAATAATAATATTTGATAGAGTAGCCTAAGATTAGATTGTAGTTTTCTAAACCTTCATAGAAATAACAATGCTAAACTTTAGATATCTATATTGTAAATACTGATAATATAATTAATAATATAAACATAATACACTAATATAATAATTTATAATACAATCAACTTTTATATTCTTTATATTATATATACATGTATGTATATATTTATGTATATATATATATATATAACATTATAAAATATATAGAAAGTATATCACATTGGCCATGACTATTATATCTTGAAATGTTATGTTCACTAGTGGTGCTATGTCATGCTTATTAAAATAATTCTATCAGAAATGATAAGAAAAGAAAATGAGTATATTCAAGTAGGCCTCAAATTTTATCATATTGCTACCAAAGACTTAGTTTCATCTTGAAACCTAGGCTTAAAGTTGCTAGACTTTGAATTACTTCCTTCAGTTAATGTTTATTTTCCGCAGTGGCAAATAGCACTAAAGATGTGTCCCTCACTCCTAGATGATCACTGAAGTCCTAGTTTAGAAGGCAATACGTCCATTAAGTCCATAAGAGGGTTTTTAATCCTAGCTGAGATTTATAGGATGATTATTGAAAAATGCATTTATGTAAACACAAAAATCAACAACAGCATGCAAAATAATACATTAGGAGTCAGAATACCTTGCTCTGACTTACTACCTTGTAACTGAAAACTAGAAATGTAATCTCCATTGGTCAGTTTCCAAAAATATCTAACATACAGGTTATAGACTATATAACAAATGCATTTTACATTTATATACGGTACCATGTTCTATCCTCACCAGCCTATGAGAGCAGCAGTACACATATAAGTATTTATTTACATTTTTAAATGAAGCAACTGAAAAGACAAGGAAGTTAAGTGTAGAAGATGTGGGACTAGTAGTGTGGGAGGTGGAGGAGGATCCTGTTCCAACTCCAGATTCAATGTTCTTTCCACTACATAAAACTACTTCTCCTTAAGATCTCTCATCTTCTAGCTCTAAATCCTATGATTAAGTGATACATGGTATTTTTGTTTATTTGTTTACCAAATCTAATTTAACAAATATAATAAGCTTTGGAAAAAATAATAAGATTTCCTCAATCTTCATCGTTCTTGAACTCTCTATGATTTCTGACACTGTCAATCATCCTTTTCTTCTTTATTTTCTTTTCTCTCTAGATTTTCATAACATAGTACTCTCCTACCTGACTTCTTTCTCAGTTTTTTTTCTGGATTTTCATCAGGTCACACTCACTAATGATGCTATCCCTTGAGATTCAAGCCTGGGTCATCTTCTCTTCTCCCTTTATAATATTTTACTTGATGGGGAATTTTATCAGCTCCCATGGATTTAATTATCATCCCTATATAAATGATTTTCAAATCTACCTCTCTTCTGACATATAGTCTCACAACTCTTATTTATTTGAACATCTCATATTAGTTGTTCTATGGACATCTTAAAAAATCATCATGTCCAAACCTTCAAACAAATCATCAAACCTTCCCCTCTTTCTAACCTCTCAGTCACCCAGGCTTAAAAGATATTTCCTTGACTCCTCACTTTTAATCTTTCTCCCTACCCTTACCATATCCAGTACAATGACAAATATTGCCAATTCTATCTTTACAAAGTCTTATTTTTATGCTCCCTTCTATCCTTCTATATTCTCATTACCTCATGCCTTGACTATTTGAATTCCTTTCCAGTTGATCTCCCTACCTCAGGAAGCTCCCCACTTCATTCATCCTCCACTAGACTTCAAAACGATCTTCCTAAAGTTTAGGTTTATTGACCTAATCTTGATCAAGGCCTACTCCCTACCTTCTCAATAAATTTTAAATCTTCCCTATTAATTTCATGATCAAACATGACCTCCTTTATTTGGCATCCCAAATCTCTCTTGCCTCTTTTTTGCCCTGGCTTCCTTCAAGTCTCATTTTATTTTCCTGCCTTCAACAATTCTTTCTTTCTTTCTTGGCACCCACTTCTCCCTCACTTCCATCCCTGCTCACTCTCACCTTCCACTGACTCTATATGTATCTTTTATGTATGCAATAAATAACTATACCTCACCCATTAAAATGTAATATCCTGTAAGGTAAGACAGTGATTTGCCTTTCTTTGTATTCCTGGTACTTAGCACAGTGCTGGAAACAAAGTAATGGATGAAAAAAACTTGCTGACTGACTAGTTTCAGGAACTCTAGTACAACACACAAGATTATGAACTTAACCCTTGGTCACCAGAGTGGCTACCTGAGAGCTCATCACTTTACTGATCCTGTGTCAGCATCAATGACATCAACTAAGAGAATGACACTAAAATTCTGTCTATGGCAAATCTAATAGCTAGTCTAATTAATAGCAATAGCATAGCAAATTTTAAAGCCAATTCACTTCTCTTTGCCATCACTTCTGCTGTCCTTTCCATATTAGAAGGCAGCAAACATAGGTTCAGAGATTATAGGATTATTGAGTTAGAGTGGGAAGGGGCCCTAAGAGGACTACTAAACCTTCTATCTGGTCCATTTATTCTAGAAATATTAGAATGCTAGGGTTCCAAGACTTTGTTAATTTTTGTACATATGTAAATGATTTAAACCTCTTCTTTCTAAAATTATAGGAATGACCCTCACAAGTTATTTTCTCCTTATGAACACTTTTTACTTTACACTACTTGATGAAAGCTAATCATCAAAAGAGCTCATCAACAGTTATGGAAGTTACAATAATATTGATCATTTCTTGAAAATTAAAGCATCTCTGAGGTACCACTTCACATCTCTCAGACTGGCCAATATGACCAGGAAGGGCAATGATCATTGTTTGAAGGGTTGTGGGAAATCTGGGACACTATTACACTGTTGGTGGAGCTGTGAACTCATCCAACCTTTCTGGAGAGC
The DNA here is from genome assembly GCF_037893015.1 of Macrotis lagotis. Classification (NCBI taxonomy): domain Eukaryota; kingdom Metazoa; phylum Chordata; class Mammalia; order Peramelemorphia; family Peramelidae; genus Macrotis; species Macrotis lagotis. The sequence continues at coordinate 81,222,737 of NC_133665.1, forward strand.
TATTTGGAACTATGCCCAAAGGGCAACAAAAATGTGCATACCCTTTGACCCAGCAATACCACTACTGGGTCTGTATCCTGAAGAGAAGATGAAAAAAGGGTAAAAACATCACTTGTACAAAAATATTCATAGCAGCCCTGTTTGTGGTGGCAAAGAATTGGAAATCAAGTAAATGTCCTTCAATTGGGGAATGGCTTAGCAAAATGTGGTATATGTATGTCATGGAACACTATTGTTCTATTAGAATCCAGGAGGGATGGGAATTCAGGGAAGCCTGGAAGGATTTGCATGAACTGATGCTGAGTGAGATGAGCAGAACCAGAAAAACACTGTACACCCAAACAGCAACATGGGGGTGATGATCAACCTAGATGGACTTGCTCATTCCATCAGTGCAAAAATCAGGGACAATTTAGGGCTATCTGCAATGCAGAATACCATCTGTATCCAGAGAAAGAACTGTGGAGTTTGAACAAAGACCAAGGACTATTACTTTAAATTTAGGGGGGAAAGAAACTGATATCTTATTGTCTGATCTTGCTATTTCTTATAATTTATGTTTCTTCCTTAAGGATATGATTTTTCTCTCATCACACTCAATTTGGATCAATGTATACCATGGAAACAATGTAAAGACTGACAAATTACCTTCTGGGGGGGGGGAAGTAAAGATTAGGGGAAAAATCACAAACTCAAAATAAATAAAATCTTTAATTTAAAAAAATATTGATCATTTCTCTGAATGTTGTTGAAGAAAATACTGTTTTAATTTTATGACTGAATCTACAATAAAGAAAACTTTGAAATTTTAGAAATACCATGATAAAAGGAATTTCAAATAGAAAAAACCACAAAGCATTTACCCTACACTTTCTTTCCTCATTAGGTTAAGAAGTATGTTAGATTAAAGACCATAATTACTGACTACAGTGGTGACAGTAAACCCATTTTAATTTCTTCCAACAAATAACAACCACACCTTTGTAGTCAAAAGCATGGAATTTAAGAAGATAAAAATGAGTAATTTTATATGATTCAGTTTCATATATCCCAATGGAAGCATTTTGAAAATCTTTCAATACTGCACATACAATAGTATAAATATTTTTTTATTTCTTGCTTTTAGTTCTTTCTATAAATTCTAAAGATTAATATGATGTAGTTAAATTAAAGGTCCAAAACTTAATTTTGAACTAAAAACAAATATTTATAATTTATATAAAACTTTATTTATAAACTCATTTATATAAATTTCATGAAAAATTATTTAAATTTGTTCACATAACTAATATAAGGGCCAATATTTAAATTCTAAACTCAAGAAAAATACTTATATATGATGATTCAAGATATATTTAAAATGATGAAATCAAATCAATCATCTTTCTCATGATACAAAGAATTCATAAAGCTGTTATGTTAATTACATGAAAAAGAAAAGAAATATCCTGAAAACAAAAGAAAACTTTCATCTGATGGGTTTAAAAAAAAAAAAAGCTAGATTTAAGATAATCGGCTTATCCCTTTTTGACTACTATAGGCAAACAGGAGAAAATTCATGCTGCCACTAAACTGGTTTTTAAAGTCCTTAGACTACAATGGCAAAAAGAAGACCAGACAGTACACTAGCTCCTTAGCTCCAAAAGTAGACTTTTGGTGAAAGTGCACCCCCTAGAGGGATAAACCCCCTCAGCCACTGCCAGACCCTCATTCCAAAACTGACTTCAACCAACCAACAAACCAGTTAAGTCTCTACTTTTTGCCAGGCAGTATTCTCAGAGAGAAGAACATTTTTACTGCTGTATGTCAAAAAAAAGAACAATTTTAACTTTATGATATTTGCCATCATATTATAGGGAGCAAATGGTTTTATTTTGACCACATTTATTCACTTTCTAACCTTTCCCAAAAAACATCTCTCCTCTTTTAAAGAAAATTAAATTTTCTGTTCTTGATTTCATCCCAGACAGGCTAATAATAGCAGTAAAGCTGACCCTCCAAGGGTTTAGAAAGCTTGATGATTTACATTCTTGTCAATAATGTACACTTAACATTAGTAAATGTCTACAAATTTCTTTTATAATAATTACTAGTATTTGTCAATTTAAGGTTTGTCAAAAGATTTACAAATATTATGACATTTGATTCTCATTACTCTGGTACCTAATAGCTAATACTATTCTTGTTTTGCAACTGAACAAAGTGAGATTGAGAGAGGTTAACTGATTTGCCCAGGTAAAAATATAAAAGGCAGATTCTGAACTCAGGTCTTTCTGATTCTAGGTTCAATATTCTATCCATTGTGCCACCTGAAATTTCAGTTTCAACTATTTTGAAAACCAAACAGACTTTTGCCTCATGGGGAAATTTGTGAATCCTGATGTGTTTTTTTTTAATTGATGTTTTATTTTATTTTTCCAATTACATTTGAGATGACATCTTTGTGAGACCTTAGGGCAAGTTGTTTAACACATTTCATTTGTTTCATGATTTGAACAAACAATGAGTCGGAAAAGGAGATTCCCTAAGACTCCTTCACCTCTAAGACCCATGATTTTAGAAACAATTAGTATGAAAAGACTATTCTACAAGAATTATCTACAAACTAACAACCTAACTTTATGGGTTCATCAGAAACTGGTCCATTCAAAGCAGTTTTCTTCTATGTTTCTCAATGTTTTGATAAGCATACTGAGGAAGCAAGAGAGAAGTAAGATTTTTCTTTAACATTCTTTAATGCTACCTGGAAATTATTTCATTTTTCTCTTTTTTAAAAAATAAAAACAAAATACTTTAGATCTCTATATCTAAAATAAAACCAAGCTACTTACTGAGTTAAATGTCCTACATAATCATTATCAGATTCAGATACAAATTACTCTTGCTCTGGTAAATAGAAAGTAAATACTATTCAACTTTTAGTTTCCATCTCCTGCAATTTTTTTCTACTACGTGAATTAAGAAAAATCCTTTCCTTTTACCTAGTATTCACTAAAACAAGGAGTATTATAAAAGAAACAGAGTTGCTGAACAATCCCAATCACAATAGAATAAAAGGAAAAGTTGCTGAACAATCCCAATCACAATATCATAATAGTCACATGGTTGAATTTTCTTTAATTCTTAAATTAAAATGTAGTTAACAAGCTTCAAACAAGTTATGTTGTTGAGTTGTTTCAGTCCTATTTGACCTATCAGACCTATTTGACCATGACCCCATTTGAGTGCTGTTGGAACTTTTTGTGACAAAGATATTGGAGTGATTTTTCCAGCTTATTTTACAGATGATAAAACTTAGGATTCAGTGATTTGCTCAGGGTCATACCACTAGTAAATGTCTGTTTCTGAATGTGAACTCAGGTCTTCCTGACTTTACGTTCAGTATTCTGATTATTCGTGAACTCCTAAGAGACAATGTAGTGACTCATCAATACTTCTGACAAGCTAATGTTTCACTTTCCAAAATCTTGGATTATATTCTTTACAGATGCCAAATCTTGAAATAACAGTGTGTTTGACAGGAGAAAGTAGAAAGAGGGAAATCTCAACAGTGAACAATGTCATTGCTACTTTCCTCTCATTAGCATTAGTTAATAAAATGGTAGAGCAGAAGCAATGAGTATACAATAATTTCTATTACTTAGCAGATGGTAGGGAGGTCAGACATTTTGTAAAGGAAGGCAATAGCTTTGCCAATGCCAACATCACAATTGTGTGGAATTCAAGGATGAGGGCACCAAGAGACCTACCTGCATTAGCTCCTTTCTCCACTATATCTCTCTGATAAAGTCAGTAATAGCTCATCCAAGCCCCAGTCTCTATGACAGAAAGGACCAGAGCCAGTGATTATAGGCTACCATACTGCTCAGATACAGAGAGGCAGCTGGGAGCAGAGCCAGGAACAAGGTACTTGGTGGTACCTCCACTACTACTTAGACTTAAAGCCTTAAAGCTGGCTGATCCACTGACCTCTTGGGGCAGGTTGAAATGGGTCAGGCCACCTGAATCCTGCGAAGCAGAGCTCACTGCCTCTCTCCATCCTACCCCACAAGACTATAAGACTCAGGCACCTCAGTTCCACAGTCAACCTTATCTACCAGAAACTCAAGATCAGACACTTGATTAATTTAAATAGTCATTCTACTGATGAACCACTCAGAGGAAGAACTGATATTGTTTGAACACACACTACAATATGCTATTTTTCTTTGTGAGAAATAAATTCTCTATTTTTTACTTTAAAAAAAGAGAGGATGGACTAAACGGTATCTAATCTATTTTTCTTGCAGTTTTAAATCTTCTGAATTATGAACATGAAAATACCTCCAAATAAAAAAATTACTTACAAAAGTTCAGGAATATTAGGGACAGGGGAGGTGGGAATTTGTTGATAGAAATGTGTTATGAGTCACATAATTCACTTAAAACACATTCACATACAAACAGAAGAAAAAAGGAGTCCTGGAATAAAAATAATAAATCTACAGGAAATTCTTATCTTTGATGATAAAGATACATTAAAATTTGAACAAATGGATTAATTTAAAAAATTAAATATTCATTATATGGATGTCTTAAAAAATATTACTCTAAGTACTGCATACAAAGATAGATAAAATATAAGGGTTTTTATTTTTTTTCTTTATTTGCTTAAGGCAATGGGGTTAAGTGACTTGTCCAAGGTCACACAGCTAGGCAATTATTTTTTTAGGGTTTTTGCAAGGCAAACAGGGTTAAGTGGCTTGCCCAAGGCCACACAGCTAGGCAATTATTAAGTGTCTGAGACCGGATTTGAACCCAGGCACTCCTGACTCCAGGGCCAGTGCTTTATCCACTACTCCACTTAGTTGCCCCTACAGCTAGGTAATTATTAAGTGTCTGAGGTAAGATTTGAACTCAAGTCCTCCTGACTTTAGAGCTAGTGCTCCATCCACTGTGCCATGTTGCTGCCCCTATCAGGGTTTTTTTTCCCCAATGGAAAATTATTTGTAATGTCCACCCCTCTGAATATGGGAGAAGCATTTGAAAAATACTATAGGGGTAGCAAGGTAGTATAGTGGATAGAGCATTGGCCCTGGAGTCAAGAGGACCCTGAATTCAAATGAGGCCTCAGACACTTACTAGTTGTAATCACATAACCCAGATTGCTACTAATATAGCAAATTATCTATATTTCACATTTATAATTTGACACTTTTAAGCTGAAATGTAAAATAAAATGAAAAAGCAATATTAAGGCCAGAAACATTAGTATTTCAGTATATACAAATAAAAAAAAAATTTAAAAAAAAACAAGATTAAAAAATGTTATGCTTTATTTCCTGGTTCCCTAAAACATATATTCTACAGAATACAAAGAAATTTGATGGCATGAAGTCATAATTTCACAACTATTCTTAATATGCCAACATGCTTAAAATTCCAGATGGTCAAACACTTATTTTAGTAATTTCATCCATTTTTCCATATCATAATAAATAGAAGCCCTTACTGATACTAAGTAAACAAAAATCTGATTAAAGTCAAAACTGGCCTGAACAAAAAGAAATAAATATAAAAGGTAAGCATGTGGGGGTCTCTGGAATGTACTTTAAGGAATAATTTGTATCAAAAGAATAAAATGAATTTTGTAGACTTGCCTAAATTCCAAGCTAATTATAACCAAATCTTCTTGCTGCTTCTCTTCTTTGTAAGCCAGTTATATTTGACACCAAGTCCCTAGCAACGCTATTAGAATCAGCCAATGAGGACAATAATGTCAATATCTTCCTAGCAGAAGAGTTGGCTGAGATCCCAAACAATGTTTATTTTCCTTTTTTCCGAATATCAGCACTATATCTTTTATTCTAAAAACCTAAATTGAGGATCGGAAATTTAGCTAGCCTGTAAGCTGTCCTATATACAAAAATAAATCAATCAGAAATGGCCAATTTAAATTTTTTTTCCAATTTAATATTAAATATTCTAAATATGATTGTGAAAAGGAAGCCTAAAGAGTTTTTACCATTTTTTCTATTCTATCATCCAGATTAGTCATAAGAAGAATACTTTGTTCTCTGTATAACTCTCTTACAAAGAATATAGTTTCACACTTAATTGTCAAAACAAATCTGTAGATTGGGACATGAATACCTATATGGTTATCACAAGTCAATAAAACAGCTAAAATATTTCTCATTAATCCCTGTAGGGAAAAATATTCTACAATACAAAACTATCAGCCAGTACACAATTAGAAACCTATATTCCATGTAAAACTTTTATCAGATTGCTAGCTGCCAAGGGATGGGGAGAGAGAAGGGAGAGAGGGAGAAAAATGTGGAACTCAAAAATCTTACAAAAAATGAACATTGAAAACTATCTTTACATGTAATTGGAAAAAAATTTAAAAATATCATTAAAAGAAATATATTCAATGTGTGATCTTATAGGCGATAATAGACACACCTATCAACCACATGAGCAGATCAATATTAGAAAAAATATCAACAAATTTTTTAAAATAGTTGCTTTATAATTTATATAATTTATAATGAACAAGCCAATCATATGAATGCTGCATGCAAGTGATTTCTAAATTGTTTTGACCTACCACCCCCACATAACTTGTTTTTTTTTTAAAGAAAACATACTTTAAGAGACTGCTGAAAGTTTTCCACAAACTAGAGTGCAAATTTGCAAGCTGGCCTAAAAATCTAGTAAACCATAAAACAAAAATCACAAATCATATTTACAAAATGTCTGATACTTTAAAATAGCTAATGTATTTTCTATAAAACCTGTCTATGTTATCAATAATGCCTATCTGAAATTTTCTAATATATATATACAAAGGCAAAAAATAAAACAAAAACAAAAACCAGTCTGTAACAAACAGACAAAATTTCTCTATAACAGAGGTATCCAAGGTCTCTTACTGTTCTAAATCTATGATCCTATGATTGTTAGCCTCAGTCATTTAAATATAAGACAATATGAACAACCATTTAGAAATATGATCAAATGTGACTTTCTTTGTCAAGTAAGGAATTTAATTCTTTTCAGCAGTCACCAATTCTACTTAATAAGCAGACAAAAGAACAATACAAACATTTTAAGGTTAGTATCTTTTATGGTATTGATCTTTAATCACAATATAGTCTTAAAAAAGAAATTAGGGCTGATTGAGCTACAAGGTAAAAATCCGAGATCCTTTTACTGTTTATATAATACATAAAAATTACAAAAAAAAAGATAATTTACCACACTGTTAGTTATAATGTAGATGCTTATAAGTAGTAAATTTATAGATAGCTCTAGTGACTTGAAGGAATCCTGAATACTCAGAAATATCCAAGTTGTAACTAAGGAATCACTTACTTGCCAAGCAGAAACTGAGAAACTGTCCCATAATCTTATTCTCACAACCTCCATTTGAGGAAAAGAAGAAAGTTAGTATAATTATATTCATATTAAATCTAAAGCACAGTGATATTTTTGACTTGTCCAAGAGCATTGAACAAGTCATTGAGAAACCCAGTTTTCCAAATTTGAAGGTTTTATGGTTTGTGAATGAACTGAAATGAAATTAACTTTTAGATTACAAAGAGCAGAGTTTACCAGTGCTTTCAAAATAACAAATTTGTAAGAATAAATTTAAAAAATAAAAATAAAGTGTTTAGCACTTGTTAATTGAGCTATACCAAAAAAGAACAATATATTCTAAGAGCATTCTGATATGTATTTAAGTCTGCAAGCTAGCTCCATGCAAATTTCAATTTATGTGTATTTGCCTTGCACGTCTGCTCAAAGTGAGATGAAGGAAAACTTAGTGTTCAGAATGAAGAGTTACTAAACAAAACAAACCTAAATAACAATATTAACAAAATTGGATAATGGAAAGAAAACATTTTTGTTAGACTGTTTCTGGAGGTTTTAATCAATGGGTAACATAGCTGCCACTATCTGATAATAGGATCTCTACCACTCCAATAAAAAAAAAAACTTGTTTAAATGTATTTCCTAGATAAACTAATAGTAAAAAGAATTCATTTTAGATTGAACAAAGTTCTAGAGTACTTTAATGGTATTCAATAAACACAAATAAGTTGAATTAAATAACAATGTGTTTCTGATTTCACAGCCTCCAGTCTCCTTTAAGACATCTTGAAAGCTGCTAGGTGGCTCAGTGGAGAAAGTAGTGAGCCTGGAATCAGGACTTCCTTGCTTAATAAATGTCATTTAAATTTGGCATTTAACCTCTTTGCCTCAGTTTCCTCAACTGTAAAAACGGGGTTAATTCTAGCACCTACTTCAAGATAAAATGAAATATTTGGAAAAGACAGCACAGGACCTGGCACATAGTAATAAAAGGTTAATTTGCATTCATCAAGGAAAATGGAGTACAGCTAAAAAACATTAAGACTAAAGTATGAGGGGCCTATGTTGAAGTGCCTACTCTAAACCGGGCCTATTGTGGATACAAAGACAATGAATGAATGAAGCCATCCTTACTCATAAGGAGCTTATGTCTTCATCTTTTCCCAAAAAGAATTTCCCTTTCCAAAACTTCCCGTCAAGATAAACTTAGGGATCAACTTTGCCTCTTACCTCCAGCTTCTCCTTCATATTAATCATTTAACAAGTGATACCAAATCTAACTCTGCAATAGCATCCTCTCTTCTCCTCTTTCCAATTACAGTCATCCTCATCAAAGCTCTCATTCCCTCTTATTTAAACTTAATTTTTTTCCAGTGTCTCTACTTGCATCTTTCCTACAGAGCTATCACATAGGACTTAGAATAATCTTGTTAAAGTATAAGGAGATGCAAGTAGAACATCCTGCTCCAAAACTTCCTTCCTGGCAAATTAAAAAAAAAATCTAGCTACTTAATCTAGTTTTCAAGGAATTCAATAATCTATTCCTGATCTATCTTTCCGAACTTACTTGCCTTTACATACTTATATTACATCTAAACTAGACTAAATCTCATCCATCCATGTCATCTTGTTGAATTTTCCTACTTTAGTACCTCTATTTACTCCAAATTTATACTTGGAATAGTATTCAACCAATATAATTGTTAAAATCCTCTCTATCCTTCAAGGTCTGGCTCAGATGAAGCCTCACCTAACACCCCTCTACTACTATCTATCTAGAAAGTCTCTCCTAATCTCTTATACCTTTCTCTTTCATCTTTTCCAAATATTTGCATAATCAACTCTATTACCAATTGAGCAATCCATCAAACAACATATTTATTAAGCATCTACTATGTAGTTACATTCTACTAAGTATTCTGGAGATACAAAGAAAAAATAAACAGTCACTGTTTTTAAGTAGTTTATATTACATCATTTAGATAGATACATACATACATACATGTATATATATAAATATGCATATGCATATATATATATATTTATATGTAAAAGTATAAAGGACTTAAGTCATTTTCCCCGGACCCCAGTAACTTTTAAACTTCCCCAAAACACTAATTTTACCCCAGGTATATAGCAGGTACAGCTAAATGCACAGGACAAAAAAAGAATACAAGCAGATAAAATCTTCATGAATTAATACTAGAGAATATTAATCCTTAAAACATTCATTCAAAATTCCTAACCTACTAGTCACTGCACTCCTAGCAGGGCCTCTTTGCAGAGACTTTGCTGGCATACTTCATTCATAACCAACTACCCAACCTCACCTACCACCCAGCAACAATCAGCAGACACTGAGATAGCCAGGTTTAGGAGGAAGGACAACAGGAAAATGTGTTGTTTTCCGCTGGGGGCTGCCCCTGGATCAGGGATACAAAGGTTCTGGAATACTCTTTTCTTTCAAAAAAATAAAAGACACTCATTAAGATCAGTTCAAAAGGAAAACAGGAGACCCAAAGTAAGAAATGTCATAGAGAAACAACTACACTGAACCTGAAGGAAAGAAAACTGAAACACAGTTGAACTAGTTTTATGTCATCAGAATACTCAGGCCAAAGACCTAGAGGTAAACACTAAATTATCCCTCAGCCTTGGGGGAATGTATACATCAATGAAGGATGTAGAGTCAGAAAGTAAAAAGCAGGGTAAAATGTGGGAAAATGCTCAAGATAGATATTAAGAAGAAGGAAAAAAGAAGGAATTGAGTATTAAATCTGCAAAGAAATTACAAAGCTCTCAACAAATAATGCTAGACTACAATAATACTAGACAAAAGAAAGCCAATCAATGATTGATAAAACACAGAATTCTGTGAAATCTCAAGAGATCATAAAATTTAAAAATTCCAAAATAGTAACAAAATAAGTAAAAGATATGAATAATGAATACATGTCAAAATTTATAGCTATCAATATGAAAGTAAAACTCAATGAACAGATTGGGGGAAAAAAGGAATTTTAAAAATTGAAACAAAAATTAGACACTTTTTCCAAAGAAACTGGAGAAGTGAACAGATTTGGAATACTAAAATGCCTGAAGAAAGGAAAAGGGGAAAAAATTAAATTTCTCCCAGTGTTTGAAGGTTGTCTTTGAAAAAGAGAAAAAATATAGAATATAGAAAAGACCTAAGAAGTTTGTTTGTTTGTTTGTTTTAATAAGTACACAAGGAGATTAAAAATGCAAGCAGCATTTTTAAAAAATAGGAGAAATGAAGGTGAAGGTACAGATGAAACACCATATACTAAACTCCCCAATTCCTCAACAGGTGAATCAATGTATTTTGGGGGACAAATATATAGTGATAGGTGTATAAGTAAGGAGCCAGGGTCTATTTCAGAGATATATAACCTTGTTAAATTCATAGGTGAATAGCATATGGATGTTGATTCCTATAGAGTTGACTAGAAAATAGAGAAGGCAGCAGAAAGGCAAAGAATAAAATAGGGGAGGGGGTAAAGGGAGAAGTGGAGGAAGGATTAAAGTGAGAGTCTGTGCAACATAAAATCCTAAAGAGTTTAGAGAAGTGAACTGCTTTGTCAAGTATCACTCTGTCAGTATATGTCAGAGGTGAAATCCTCTTAGGTATTCTGGGATATACCACTCTCAATCCATTATGCCATGTCATCTTTTGATAACCAAAAAAAAGGTCATGCATTACAAAAAGAAGTAAGCTTTAACTACATAGGAGTAGAATAACATTATTTAATTCTATCACACAGAATGCAGGTAATCTCAACACTACCTGAATGTATGTTATTTAAGGATAATATCATATCATTGTCATTCCAAACCAAATACCATTTAAAGATGTTTGAGGTTTTGTTTTTTTTTTAATAAGAAACATTTTTTTCAAAAAAGACACATTCTAACAGCTGTAGGATGCTGTTGTACTCTTGATATCTGCTACAAAATTTCTTACCAGGTTGCGCCTTTTTAATGGTAGAAAGTAGTAATAGTGGCAGAAAGAAAACATCAATGCGTAGCAAGTTAGAAGCTCTGTGTAGAAGCATAGCTGCAGAAAAAGCCAATGATTATCTTCACCAACACAATTATTAATCCTGCAGTAAAAAATAAAAAATAAAAACAAATGAAAAGAATACATTTAAAAATTGTAAGTAGGCCAATTTTGAAAAACTTCAAAAACAATATCTGAAGAAAAAGAAGCTATAATTTTTACTTTTAGACACATCATTTCTAAAACCACCCAAGGCATACAGGAAGTACAAAATATAAGAAACTACAATAAAAATGACAATACAATTGTAGCACATTTTGTACTTTATATCTTTTATGTTCAAAAAATTATAGTATAGGTGAAGTATGCATTCACATACATTATTTCACAAAAATGCAGTGAGATCAAGAGGGCAAGTCTCACTCCATTTTGCAGATAAGAAAACTGAAAATGGGGTCACACAATGAGATGAGTTAGAGACATCAAAGGATTATACTCCAATTCCTTTGACTCCTGTTTCACTGGTTCTCTGTGATAATACAGGTTTCTACATTCTAGCCAAAAAAAGGGTAATTCTAATCCAGAAAAAAAATAACTTTTCCAGAGTTGTTGCTTAACAGTTTTATTTCTTGGAAATCAAGTGATTATAAATTAGAAAGCATATTGTCAAACCTGGACATAAGTTTTCTTATTTTGGCAAGTCTTTTTGCCCATTCTGTTTGCTTATTTTTAAAAAACAGGATTATTTTACCAACAGATTTTTCTTTCCACAGTTTATGGGATTTGGGGTGAAAAAGAATGAGAGAGAGTGTGTAGATTTCAACATATTACTTTTTGATGAACAGTATCACCTTGTAATTTTATTTTAAAATGTATTTTAACTTCAAAATTTTTAAACTTTAAATTTTAAAATGTATTTTAATTTGAAAATGTACTTTATCTTTATAAAAAGTTAAAAAGGAAAACTGTCTATTTCATGTGTAAATACAATTCTGGAAAATTTTTCAAAAACAGCATCAAACATATTGACTATTACAAAATTCAACTCAATTATACATATTAACTATTATACAGCTCAAGGCCAATTAGAAATAATATATTCTATAATTTCCCCTGAAATTATAACCCTAAGAACTCATTTGCCTAACAGAAGTGATTCAGTCTGATCATATACCACACAAAAATCAAACACCCTGAGTTGTAAAAAAAGTAGGAAAAATCACATCATGTCTCCACTAGTTCTTTCCTAGTCACAGAAAGATTTATAGTATATACCTGCTAATATGAATAAGATTAATACCAAATATTTCCAAAATAGTTTAAAAATGGCAATATTGTTATGTTTAGAACAAAAATTAAATAAAACACTTTTAATTGTAATAAATTTTCCATTTTAAAAAATCTATTTAATTTATCATCAATTTAATTGCAAAACTGTTCAATTTATTTTAAATATTAAAACATAGACCCTGAGGTCAATATGACAAAGAATTTTAAGTTATTTCAACACATTAAAATTGTATTACTTTGTTACCCTCTGGGGGGGGGCAAAAAGGATATAAGAGCAGCTAATTTTGAAGAATCACATTCCTTTTTAAATATTATTTTAGATGGTTATTTCTGAGGAATTTTCTACATAAATATAGAATAATCTAGTAGATTATTACAATCTAAATAGAATAATTTATTAGAACTGGGAGTATTCATGATAATTATCACAATAACAATAAAATTTAAACTACAATTTACATTGAAAACAAATTTAAATTTAATTAAATAATTTAAAGTGCTAGGTTACATTAAAATGTGCATATGTACAAATGTTCACCCTACTAAACATTTTAAAATCCTGGTGCTTTAACTATTTCTATTGTCATCCCCATCTCCCCCTCCAAACAGTTCATATGGCAGTGTTTATAGCACTTACTTTTAGTAATCCGTAGACTAAGAAATCTATTTATAAAAGTCATCAGTTCTCTCCTTCATCTCAAGCTCCTGCCTTTTCTGGTTTTCCTGGCTTTCAGTCACAACCAAAACCTCACCTTTTATAAGAAGTCTTTCCAATTGCCCTTAATGCTCATGCCTTCCCTCTATTAATTATGTGCCATTAGTTATATATGAATATAAACATACATATATACATACATCTATGCATTTGTATTGTTCTGTGTGAATGTGAAATCACAATAAATTGCAGCTATTACCTGGTGTGTGTCTGTACATACATTCATAAATACAGATATGTACTATGTATATAAATATCTTCTTTGTACACAGAAAACAGAAAAAAATTGCCTGTTTGTATGTGGTCCCTCTCACTAATCTAAGAGATCTTTGAAAAAAAGAGATGAATTTTTGCCTTTCTTTGTAGCTGTGTCACTTAGCACAGGAACCTCACACATAGTAAGCATTAAATAAATGTTTATTGCCTAGCTGATTATAAAGAAAGGATCTGACATCTGACACAGACAACGAAAACCTATGATACAGACTTGGAATGAAGTCAGTAAAAATCAAAGAGTCATTTGAGCTTTGGCCTTTTAATCTTCAAATTGCTAAATGAAAGAGCCCAGGAAAGATTTCTCCACATAGTACTAATTCTTCTCTAACTCACTTCATCTTCCCTATCATCCTTTCTCTCTCATGCTTCAATTATGTCGATCAATAAACTTAGCCTTATCACCTTATGTATTGAATGTCCTAATAGCCCTCAACAAAAAAGTCTAAATGAAATATCCTTAATCTATTTACTGTCTCCCCACTCTCCTACGTATTAAAAGAAGTTGATTAGAGACACAGAATAAGTTGTACACCTCTATAACTAGTGAAGTGAAGGCACGTTGTAACTCAAAATTAGAGTTATTTTTCATTGTTTTAAAAAATAAGTATTTATTAATATTCTGAACATTTACAAATGGTGGCTTTATCGTGCTTTTTATTCTCATGAAGTTTAAATTTTGTTTTCCTTTTAAGGAAAGGATTAATTCAAGCTGGCATATTTTATATATTTTTATATTCAATAATAAGAAACATTTTCTGAGTAAGAACTAGAACTCAAATGTGTGAAGCAATTAGAATAAACTTCATGCATATGATTAGATTTCTCAGAGGATAATGATGACTAATATGTTTTAAATCAATTTATTATATTGGGGAAAAAAGCACTGTTGACTTCTATCACAGACCAAAAAAAATTAGACAGACTTCTGATTTTTATACTATAATATATTTTACACTTTTTAATATTTTACTAATTCCAGCAAATTTATAACTATTGTTAAAGGGGTAAGATCAACCCTGACTCATTTTCTGAATAACTGCTACCTCATATTTTGTGATACTTGTGTTTTTTCTGTATACTTAATTACATTCATATGACACTTATACAAACATATATATCTTATAAATAATACAAAGAAAAGAGAATTATATACAATTTCTTGCTTTTCATAGATTTTACAGTGATATGATGAAGAATTATTGCAAAATTTCAAGTTTTAAAAAAAGTAGCTCAAAAGCATATTTTCTTTAGTCTTTAGATGTTACAAGAGAGCCCCCTATTGACCAAAAAGGTCAACATAGTTTTGTACTCTCAAACCCTGTGCCCCCTCCTATCTCCAATTCTGACTAAATGATGATAGTTTTAGAGGTGTAGAGAACTACATGATGATACATAAGGACATATTCAAACTAAGTCAAATTAGATAGATAGATAGATAGATAAATAGATAGATAGATAGATAGATAGATAGACAGACAGATAGATAGACAGACAGACAGATAGATAAGATTTAAACGTGAGAAAAATCTCAAGGGGCAGAAAAAAAAATTGGGGGGGAGGGGTTATCTAAAAAAGGAGGGAGAATTGGTTATTCCACTGTCCAGATACTGCATGTCTGCTATCAATACCGAACCCCTTCCTATTTTACAGGCTATATATGATAAGGAAAATCTAACAAATCAGTGAGGCAACTGATATAACAGAAACTACTATGATTAAAAATGAATTAATTTTGTCTTACCATGGACAATGATGATCCATTCTCCTAACACAGTGGCCACATCGGCTGCAGTGATGGGAACGCTTTGGTCTCATCAAATTACATTTATTGCATAATTCCCAAAATTCCCTTTCTATAAAAAATTAAGTTTAATGACATTACTTCAAAATTTAACCATTATTAATAATGCATTATTAATATCACATAGAAAAGCAAATTCTTAGAGGTATATAAAAGAATGATTTTCATATAAATATATAGAATATTCTAAAAGATAGAAGGTATAATTGCTAATCCATACTCCCTGTGATGAAGGCAATAAAAGAAGGGGATGGCAGAAGATAAGAAGAATAGTGTCAAGGAAGCAACAAACATGAGCTTGGACAGACTTCAGAAGATAATGGAGGACAGAAGGCCCTGGCATGCTATGGTCCAAAGGGTCACAAAGAATCAGACGTGACTGAATGACTGAACAACAACAACTCCCTGTGATATCTTTTTTCAGAATACTTACAAATGTTATTTAAAAAAAAAAAACATAAGCATATGATGGTCAGAAAAGATGCAGAATTCAAATATTGCTTCATTCCAATTGCTTGGGACTGACAATATGTAAAAGAGGTAATATCCAAAGATAAAATACTATGTGTCATAAAAGTATTTTTTACTATAAAGAGATTTTGTTAAAATGTTTTCAAAAATTATATTTCCAAACTACAAAATGAAACTGCTGATTCCCTCTTTATCTATAATGAACAAATAATTTTAAATGCTTTGAATTCATTAGTAACAAAGGTAAGATAACATGTATGTTTCTGTTATTTTTGTTTTAATGGAAGCTCAAGGATAACAATAATTTTGTTTAGAGGGTAGATATGTTTGAATGAAGTCTATAAAGAACTATATAGAGTTTAGCTACAGCTCAGCTCCTCTTCCTAACCAGCAATAAAAACTGCTCACTTTCTCAAGTCTTTTGACAACATGGACATAGATAAGAAAATGCAGGTACAATATTATTTTGTATGGAATTTAATATAACTAGTTAGCAATAAAGTTATTAAAGGTCATCTTCCAAGTTAAGGCAAACACCTTTGTTATTCGGTGGTTTATCAAAAATTCACTGATTAATTTGAATTCTACAAACATTTATTAAACAATTGGGTTTGGAACCACGGTATCAACTTAGGGATACTAAATGGAAAATGACAGTCTCTGATCTCAAAGATCTTGTAATATAATAGATAAGATAGACTAGGTAAGAATAAGTATGATAAAATCAGTCCCTCTCAGGGAAAGGAGTTTTCATAAAATTCTGAGAAATTAAGGAGATCACTTTCATTAGGGTGAGTAAAAAAAACTTCAAGGAGATGGCACCTCAGCTGGGTCTTGAAGAAAAAGGAATTTTAATGATCAGAAAAATAAAAACAAAAAGCTTTGCAAACATAGTGAATGGCTTATATGAAATGAGACTCCAGGGTGAGCCTGGGAAAGGACTAGTTGTCTAGTTTGTCTGAAATATGAGTGCATGAAGAGCAGATTAAAATAAGACTAGAAAAGGTAGATTGATCTCAAGATCTTTAGTTAAAAAGTTTATATTTTATCCTATTGCAATGAGAAATCTATTTCAGGTTTTTCAAGCAGTGAAGTAATAGTGAGACCAATAATGTATTTGTAAAATTCTGGTAACCGTGTGAAAGTAGAACTGATAAAGTCAGAAACATGAAGATCAATTGCAAGGCTACCATAATGATCTCCAAACAACCAGTAGCTAAGTCCTTCCCTGAAGTCCTTACTGAATCTCACCCTGATTGGAGAGAGCCAACTGTATCCAGAGTAAGAGAATGGAATAAGCATTTATATAATGCCTTTATACCAGTAAACATCTGTATAATAATTATTACATATAATAAGCATTATATAACAAGCATTTATAGTTGCCAGGCACTAAGTCAAATGGTTTTTACAAATTTTACTTTATTTTATATACCTAACTAGCCCAAGACTTATCACACTTCAAACAGGATATCCACAGGTCATTGGTTTTACTATTTATCCTCACCGCCCCCCTTCTACTTCTTACTCTGGTGTAGCAGTCAAATCAACTCTACTGTTTTTTCCCCATAAATATCACATCAATCAAATGCCTTCATCAATCCAGTGACTTCCCAGACCAAAATGTGGCGTTCCCCATTTAGGATACAAGATTTTTGAAAGCAGAGACTTTAGTTTTGTATTTGTGTGCTCAGCACCTGGAACATAGTAAACAGGTAAAAAATACTCTTTCCATTAATCCACCCAGCCAGAATACTTATTTATTTTGATATTTTTTACCTGTATTTGTCTTACTTTATCATATGACTAAAAACTACAATAACTACCTCACCAGTGTTTCTTCATTGAGGCAATGAGATTAACAATACAAACCTAACAAGGAAATCACTTCACATGTCAATCTCAAGTAAAATATAGTATATATAAATGCAAAATATTATGATGAAAATGTGAAATAAAGGTATCACTTATTCTAATGGATATTGTTCTTGAAATTTTGTCCATCACATCTCTGTTCTTTTGACTTTTTTCTTAGCTCAGGAATAAATCAAGAGTCAAAGAGTAAATTAGCTAAATTTTTTAAATTTACAATAGCCATAAGGGCTTAAAAAGATATCAACACTAATAAAAATGAACAACGTCTTTCTACTCATCAAAATCTCCAAGAAATTAATAAGAATTGTGCTTAAAACTGCTACTTTATTCACAAAGAATCAAAGTAAAAGGAAGTCAATCTTTTAACATTAGTAGATTTGTTACTCCAATAATCCAGCGAATCTGTAATCTCACTGATGTTTATATTTCCTTGAAAAATAAAGATGATAAACCATACATGTTAAAAGTTATCTCTCCAGCAATGGATTAGCAAGTGTTCGTGAAATACCCACTATGTGCCAGGCATTATGTAAGGTGTTAAGGATAAAAAACAAAAGTGGGACAATCCCTGCCCTCAAGGAACTTAAAATCTATCAGAAGAAAAAATACATGAAAAATAAAAACTAGGTCACTTTAATGAGGAAGGCACCAGCATTTGGAAGAATCAATTTAGATGGAAATCAGGGATGTCAACTATGTTATCAACCACAAGCTCTCCCTTGTCCCTCATTTTCAATTCTTTGGAGATTCTGGTATTCCATGATTCACAGCCATAGAACATCCCCGAAAGACCACTGTTAAAAAAAGATGACCTTAGTCTTGGGGAGGAAGGAGGGGAAAAGAGAAAAATTTAGAACTCAAGTCTTTCAAAAAATGAAAGCTGAACATGGGGATGATGATCAGCCTTGATGGACTCTCTCGTTCCATCAGTGCAATGATCAGGGACAATTTGGGGCTCTCTGCAATGGAAAATGCCATCTGTGTCCAGAGAAACAACTGTGGAGTTTGAACAAAGACCAAAGACTATTAACTTAAATTTAGGGGAAAAAACTGATATCTTATGGTCTGATTTTGCTATCTCTCATACTTTATGTTTCTTCCTTCAGGATATGACCTCTCTCATCATACTCAATTTGGATCAATGAGGGAGGCGTAAAAGAATTGTCTTGCTACAGTGAGGACCCAGTTGAAATTATGTACCATAAACTTGTAAGGGATCCTGTCAGCATAGTTTTGTGACTTCTTTTAGCAGCATCAAAGTTGGAGTGAAGACAAGAGATGATGGGAGTCATCCAAAGGTAAAGTTTGGCAAGGGAAGACAGGATAATGACAGAAGGGATTCAGAGAAGTGGATAGTTTACAGAAAAACTGGTTCACCAAGGTGTCAAGATGGATAAGGAAAGAGAGTACACTCAGAGCTGAGCTGGGTGATGGTCTGAGAAAGAACACAAGGGTGGGGTGATTAGAGGTTACAGTGAGGACAAAGAACAAGGTTATGGAGTTAAAAGGCAGAGGAAGAGGTGAACTAATTAGAGATTAGTATCACATTAAAGGAATTTCAGAGTTCATAACAGATGTGAAACACTTGTGGGTATGGCGAGACACAAGGTAAGAATTTCAGTGTGGTGGTAGGGTAGAACATGAAAAGCAAGGAAATTGAGGAATTGGGACTTCAGAGTAATTGTGTGACTGACTATCACTATCTCTCTCTCTCTCTCTCTCTCTCTCTCTCTCTCTCTCTCTCTCTCTCTCTCTCTCTGAAGGAAAAGTTGCTAACTAATGGTGACAAGAAAGAAACCTTGGAAGTAGAAATCAGGAGCAAGGAGTATTTCAATTCATCCTCTGCAATCAGTGAGTTAGGAGCAGGAATAACAGTGCAACCAGTACTGGAAAGGGTAGTCTTTCTAAAGGTTGTCCCTCAATCTTATAATACACTCTTCTTTCTACCTCGAAGAATGCCTAGTCTCCTTCAAAGTTCATCAACCTTTATATGAGTTTTCCTGATCCCAAAATGGTACTACCTTCCTCCTCCATCTCAAATTACCTTGCATTTGTGGATTTCTGTTGCATGTGCTTATGAACATGGTATCCATCCTTAAAGTATATAAAATGCTTGAGGGAAGGGGCACTTTCATTTTTCTTTTATATTCCTGGTGCCTAATAACATATCTGTCATATGACAGATGTTCAATGATTGAATGATTTTTTAAAAAACCCTATTAATCTAGATAAAAAGCAGCAGCAATGTAAAAGGTAGCCCACTGTTTCATAATCCCAAAACATAAAATACTGGAGATTTTTTTGGCCAAAACTGCTGAGGAAATTGAAAATCAGCTTGTTAGAAATTACTTAGACCAATATTTCAGAACAAAGACTGCATAAGTTCAAAATAGAACTATAACCCTAATACATAAAAACAAATTAAAAGAGAATGAGTAGGTTACTTTAACAACAACAGCTAAGGGATGAATTCTTAAAGAAGCAAATGACAGATGAGACCATAAAAAATAAAATAGATAATTCTGACCACAATGTTTGAAAGCGTTTGCACATGTAAAAGCAATGAAGACAAAATAGAAAAGTGGGGAAATTAGTGACATACAAGATATAGAGGAAATTAACACAATGAATTATTCTAAAAGACAAGTGATCAAATGAAATGAATAATTTTAGAAAAGGTTGCAAACTTTAAATGGCCATATTAAGTCTGGTAAGAGAAGTATAAAACTAAAGTAACTTAGAGGACTCATCTCACATCACCCAAACTGGCAATAGGCAATATAGCAAGATGGGAAGATAGACACACTGATGAAGTTATCTAAACCATTCTGAATATAAATTTGAAATTATGTAAGAAATTTCAGCAAACTACTCATACCCTTTGACTCATCAATTCCAGACAGGAAAAAGATTACAAGAGGGGGGAAAAGAGAAATAAAGTTTTGATATACACCAAAATATTCTTGTGGTAACAAAGAATCAGAAATAAAGTTGGTGTACTAGAAAATAACTGAAAAATTATGGCCTTATAGAGCTCAAAATTATAAAAATGAGTAATTCAGAAAAAAGTAAGATTTTGTGTAATGATGCAGAGTTAGAGAAGTCAAACTAAAGACAGTATCAACATTGACAACAAATAAAGGAAAAGGTAACAGAAAGAAAATGGAATAACTATAACCAAAAAAAAAAATCAATGATGGTTGTAGAGAACAGATAGTAAAATGTACCTTCCTCCGTTGGCCAAAAAGATAAAGGTACTATCAGGTTTAAAATATTAGATAATACTGTATATATTGTGAAATTTAATCACTGCCTCAAATCATAGTTTTTGTTTAATTCTTTTTCTTTGTCAGAGGAAGACTTAAACCTGGGGAAGGAGGTAGGTGAGAGGAGAGAGAGAGAGGACCATTTGAAATGACCATGCCATGAAGACATAAAAGATTTCAATACATGCTAGGTAAAAATAAGGGTATCATAAGAAAACTAATCAGCTAGGAATTAAGTACAATATTTCTGAAGAATATAATACCTCCATGTGGAATCTTTGGATTTTCAGGGAGTCTTCCTGGATCAGTTATTGAAGCTCTCACTAAGGCCACCAAGCAAAACATGGCAATACCATAGAAGACTGGAAAAACAGAGAGACAACCACTTACCCTTAAAGATCCTTTATTATTAATTATATTTACATTGTAAAAATATGAACTTTAGCATACATTAAAAAACAAACAAAAGAATTGTTTCCAAGAAAACATATCAATACTAACACCCATTACTGAGTGTTCAGCACCCAAACTCCTCACCCTGATTTTAGTGGTCTTCTTCAATCTGACATATATAATCTATATGCTCTGGGCAATATAACCTTTCTACTCCAAATTGGTACTACTTCACTGCTTTACTCACACTCTTCCACCTAGCCTCCAATGCTTCCTTCCCTCCAATTCACCTATAAATCTACCACTTATTCTCTAAGAACTGTTCTTCAGGACTGCCTTCTCCATGAACTCTCTTCCAATCATCTAATCCCAAATTAAGTTCCCCCTCCTCAGATTTTCCATGCCTATTAACATGTATACTACAAACCAAATCCACAGATGAGATGCAGTTCAGTGAGATTTGTAATTTTATTAACAAGTGTTTGGGGGAAGAAACAAGAATTTGGAAGTATTCATAGCATAAAACAAAACAAATATATACTGTGGGTATGGACAAAAGCCTGTCCTGTTCATCTGACACAGAGTATGGTATCCCATCATCACAAACAATTTAGCTAGGTGAACCAAGTAAGTCCCTTCATTTCCCTTGGCCTGAGTATCCTGTCCTGTAAAATGAAGACGTCTATAGTAAATAACTCTACAACTCCCATAAAATACAACATTCTATGTGATTCTACATAAAAGCAGAAAAGTTCAGAACTATCAATTCTCCAATTATGATGTACCTAGGAGGTTATAATTGATAATGAAATCTAAAACTAATTTCAGAAACTCTAGTGTCAAAAAAGAATAAAATGGCTTCACAAAACCAAACAGTCAAATATGTCAACAGAAAGCATTATTAAAACAGTGGCAATTGACAAAGAGATGCACAACAAAATCCTTCCAACAATCAGTGCCTACTAGATTAATCTAGTCTATAGATTTAAAACTTTAAAAACTTTAAACTTTAAAAAGTTTAAAAACTTTAAAAGAGGGGCAGCTAGGTGGCGCAGTGGATAAAGCACCAGCCCTGGAGTCAGGAGTACCTGAGTTCAAATCCAGTCTCAGACACTTAATAATTACCTAGCCGTGTGGCCTTGGGCAAGCCACTTAACCCCATTTGCCTTGCAAAAAAAAAACCTAAAAAAAAAACTTTAAAAGATTAGAAATATTTTCAACAGTTTTTTTCCTCTGGTGATAGAAACATTCTGTAGATGTAAGTCAGATTTAATAATACTCCATTTTTCAGAATATATTGCTCTTTCTTTTGCCAATTATTCTTTGTACCTTCTGTAAATCTATTCTTTGTCCAAGCAGAATTAAAAGGCAAGTGTGTATACATGTCCCGTTTCCACAAATAATAAGAAGGTGAATCAGTAAACCAGCCACATAGTACTAATGAGTTTCTTTTGAAACTTCAAACCAACAGAGAACATAATGGAAGAAAGCAAAAAGGAAGAAACCTCATATATTTTTGAGTTGAAGGGATTTTAGAGGCCAAATGAGTCCAGCTCCCTCATTTTTTTCCATGATGTAAAAGAGGTCCAGAGAGCTTAAGTGACTTTCTTGGGGTCATATTGCTAGTATCTATCTATGGCAACATTCAAACTCAGATCTTCCTAACTCTAAGTCTAGTGATCTATCTACCCTGTCACCAATATATCTCCAAAATGAAAAAAAAAGTTAAAAAAATATGAAAATCAATTCAAATATTTGAAAAACAAGCAAAAAGCTCCAGTGAACAGTGGCAGACTATAGTATTATTAATTGACTGGAAGAATTTGTTGGAATTATTTCTATCTCTGTTTCTCTCCATCTGTCTTTTTATCTAACTATTTATCCTCTCTAGGTTTCACTCACATGGCATTACTTCTCCAAGAAATAGAAGCCATTGGGGAAACCTCATAAATAAATATACTCTTAATGTCACCTGAATTCAGTTTAGCCTTAGAAATTTTATTTATTGGGCAATTCATTAATCTAAATAACACTGGCAAGAGAGATCTTGAAAAACAAACTTCAGGCATTCACTAAAAGTCTATTCCCTAAAATCACATCTCTTAGCAAAGTGGTACTAAAGGGAGACTTAATTTGAGACCCTGCTTCAAAACTTCACCCATCTGGATACTATGTAACTATGTTATTTACCAGTATTATTAGATGTATGATTATAAAATAATAAAAATCACATTTCTTTTTAAATATTCTGTAATTCAAAGAAAGGATTCTATTTACTCCCTTGTCATGAACAAAGCTTCTATATTGATATATCAGATTCCCAAACTTGCACTGGTTATTCCAAGGTCCAATCCAGTCTCAGTGTTAATGATAATGAGAGAGTGGTAAAGCTGAAAGGAACCTTAGCAATCTAATTCAATTCTATCATTTTTAAAGAGGAAAAAAGGGAGGCCTTAAAAAATTAACTTATGCCTAATTATCATCATCATGGGAGTAGTAGATCATTCAGTTCTTTACTGTAGTGAAGTTTCCCCATCCTATTGGTAAAACTCCTCCCTCAGGATGACATCTTAATTTAAAGCAAGAATTTTTTTTAAACTAGACATTTTCATAGGATCATAGATTAAAATATAGACCCTGAATCTACTCTATCCTGCTTTACAAAAAGGGAAATGAGGACTGGAGAGATTAAATGACTTGCCAGAATCACCCAGTAAATAAATATCTAAGCTGGAATTTGATGTTAATTTCACCTGATTTTGAGTATCTACTATATCATGCTACAAGTATTAGGAACTCATTTTTTTCTGAAGTTTCTCAATGTTCAATTTACTAAACTATTCTGGCACTATCAATAGGGCAATCACAAAGACATTATTATCCAAAACTATTTATATGGAGAAAAAGGTTATTAATAAAAAAACAAAGATATGTAAACTTACATATTATTAATATGCCTGGGATATGTCCTTCTTCATAGTGAGGAAAGAGGACAATTTTGGGAATTATGACAATATTGTATAACCAGACAAAGACAATCAAACCCATGCAGCACCAACCATGTGGATCAACAACAAAGTGAATCCGTAGACCCATTGTATAATTTTATGACTACTAGTCAACAAGGAAAGATAATCCTAAAAGAGAAGAAAGAAAATATTATATGAAAAAATTAGAATAGTATTTCTACTCAACTGGAAATAGTATTCACTAATAGCTTTCTGCATTTATTATTTAATCTTTCTTTTGAATATGAAATACAAATAGAGTACCCAAACTTTGCCACTAAGTAGGAAGAGACAGGAAACCATTTTATATTTAATAAGCATTTTTTTTGACAAGGTGGAATGATTAGGAACAAGGGTTATAATTTCGCTGGCATAGGGATTGAAGAAATCTCCCACTATCAAAGCACATCAGCAACTGTTCTTCATTTATAGTATTAGACTGAGGCATGGAAAGAAATTATTTGCCCAAGGTTACTGTCAGTAGAACAACCCACATCTCCCTAACTTTGAGGTCAAATCTCTATCTTTTACACCATGCTAATTCTTTTGATAAACATAAAATTATTTACTTTAAATTTTTATTCATTAAAATATTTTAAGGGATATGATTAAATCTTTTGCTTTCAAATTAAGAGAAATTATAACCAGACAAAGTTAGATTTGGAGATGTAAAAAAATCAAAAATAATCTGTTAGTGAAATGTAACTCTCTAAAACTATCAAAGGAAAGGAGTTAGTTAAAAAAATTAATACTAGAATGTTCCTATTAAGTATTTTTAGGTTACTTTTTTCAATTTAGTTTTATTGCTGTCACCAAAGTACCATTTGGTTGATCTGGCATTTAAATGCTTCTACTGGAACCAGGTGCCCAATTAAACATCTTAAAACACTGAATAGATATAAGTAAAATTAAATTCTTGGCAAATATATTAATATGCTTGAGTTATTAATGGGGAGGGGAGTTTTGTGTAATTCATCAATTTCTGTTACACTGATTCCTAACATACTCAAGATACAATCAAATGAAGAGCTGTATAATATGTCTTTGCATGCCTGAGCCAATAGCAACTATTCTAAATGGAGGGTTACAGCAAATGTTTCTCAAATAAAAATGTTCTGTCCTATAAATATATAAATAATGGTGAAGTAAAAAAAAATACTAATGATCAGAATTAAAGTCTTCCCAATGAATCAAATTTCAAAAACTCTTAGTAAGCACAAAGAGAAGCATCACATGTCCTTCAAAAAACAAGTGTGAATTCCACTATAAGAAAGGTTAAAACATATGCTGATCTGATTAAAATCAGGACAGCTCTGGAGAATGAAGCATGTTACAAATTGTCCTGCATCATCATTAAAGAGAGAAGCTTATTTACTAGATAACATAAATCCCCAAACAGTTGCAGAAACAATTTTAAGCATACTAACTTGTTAATATTCTTATTCATTTACACCAAAATCAGGGTGCAAAAAGTTCTTTCAATTACTTTCATATGCCTTTTTTTTGTGCTAGACCTCTTTCTACAGTTAAACATCTAGAACATTCCTAACAACTAAAAAGTACATTAATTTAATTTCCTATTCATAATTTCACAATCATTAGAAACATGAAGACATTCAAATCAACAAAATTACAGGGAAGCAAAAAAAAAATAACTTAGCCTTCTTAGTGGAATTACTCTATTCTGACTCTATTCTCCTTGTTATTGAACTGAATTTCCACAGAAGAGCAAATGTTTCTTATCACTAAAGTGAGAAGTCTCACAAAACAGTGAATAATAGCCTGCCTGTATCATTTTTTATTTTGTCTTGCAAAGCATGGAAACAAAAAAAAAGGTGTTAAAAGTTATTTCTGACCAAAACCTGGTAAGAAAGAGAAGGGAAACAACAGCATATAGAAAAAATTACCTGGTTAGCTGAAGGTAGCACAGCATACTCCTAATTTAGGTGTAGGAGAAGAAATACTGTCTTCCACCAGCTCTAAATGACATAAAAAGAACAAATATATAACAGGCAAAAGTTGCAAAGTCTCTCCACTCAGTTAACATCTATTAGGCATGGCCAGTGCCTAAACAGAAACTATTACACATCCTAGGCAGCAAGCAACCAGAGCTTCCTACAAGACTGTACTGCTCATCTGAAGCGAGTGAAGAAGGAACATTTGTAAAATACTTTCATTAGATCTCATTATTCCAACATACTAATTTGTAAATTAAATGGTGAGTTCATAACTCAAACTTTTATTTAACTAGTAGACACACAACTGGCATTTCAACATTTCTTAAGATTGCTATCAAGTTACCGTACTTCAATAGGATGATTCACTTCATAAACATGTAAATTACTACAACACAAAAAAATTACAGTTCAACTCTCCTAAATTAGAATATTTATAAATTATTTGACCCCTTCTTAATGACTAGATCTTTTCCTTTTGATTTTTCAGAGAATCACATTTCACAACAACAGATTCTCCTGAAGACAAAAATAGACATCTAATTAGAAGAAAGGATAATTATGAGAAGACAAACTCAATTCCAACATTTTTAAATGCTAAACAATGGAGATAGAAAATGGGAGATAGAAAAAAAGTAAAGATTTTGCTCAATGATAATCATTTTTTTCCTGAAAATGTTTAACATATGCAAAACAATCACCATAATGCAGAGGTCAAAAGAACTCAGAAATCAACTAAACCTGCAAATACTTGCTAAGCAGAGATATGGCAGCTAAGGACAACTATCCTGAAACATAAATTCATTTATAAAACACTTTGGAGGAGGATAGTATAAAGTGATAAGTAGTACTACTTCAAAAAATAATGGAAAGTAACATAGGTAAAAATGAGTCTTAAGAAGGCTTGATAAGAGACCCTCCCCCTTCAAAACTTACATCTTCAAGTGAATTCTTAGATAAAACTAGCACAAGGTCAACAAACATCCATCAAAAACAGAATAGAAAGATCAACATTTCTATAAATATTTATTTTATCATCCATAACACTGAAACCACCTCATTTCTGATGCGTTAAATGAGAAAATCAAAATGGTACTTAAAGATAAAAACAAATTCTTGGCAAAAATACTGTAGAATAGTTTACTATTTCCTTTTTCAGCTCATTGAAATATAAGGAAGTTGAGACAAACAGGGTCACACAGTCAGTAAATGTCTAAGATTGTACTTAAACTCATGAAGAGCAGTCTTCTTAATTCCAAGACCAATGTTCTATCCACTGTGCCACCTAGTTGCCTCCTGGCCCTAAAAACATCCAAGAAAAAGGTTTTGATATATAAACTACAAATGTGATATGACCCCCATAAGAAATAATCTAAAGGAGACAGATGAGGTCACTTAGATAGCCAAACAAGAGGACTTCCTCTACCAGTCTAAGAAAGTATCATATAGAAACTATTTCTCACACACAATGCAGTAACAGGGAACCTGGTTCTGTCCAAATTTAAATTTTAAAAAGTATTATTCAAAAATTCAAAAACTAAAATAATTAAGTTTTCAATTGATATTTTTATGAGTCTGTAACATTTCTATTTTTTAAGTTATTAAAGCTTAGAACTGCACTAAAACTTTTAGGATATACTATATTGTTTTCCCAGTTTTCCAGTGTTTTTCTAATGCATCAGTTTACATGTCTTCCCAATCACTTGTTTTTCCCAGTCCTCATCTTAACAGATACTAATCAAAGATGACTTGGATCAAGAAAGAATACAAAAATAATCACCTGAAAACTATAAAAACATGACTTGCAAAAACTTACCAATAGCAACTTTGCTGAGATGGCAATTACTTGTAATTTTTGTAGTACTAATTAGGAATTTTTTCTTTTTTCATTCTTTAATACTACATCTGAAAAAATGGATCCATCTTCAATAACAGTTCTCCTTGAAAGCCTATTAATGTTTTAACAAAAAATTATGGTCTCACAAGAATCAATGAAGTAGTAGTAGTAGTAGTAGTAGTAGTAGTAGTAGTAGTAGTAGTAGTAGTAGTAGTAGTAGTAGTAGTAAAAAGTTCTATGAAAATACCAGTTACACAGATTTTTAACCTCAGAACTAACAAGAACAGATGGCTCAGTTCTGAAGTTTTACCAAAAATGTCTCTTTATCCCCCCTTGAAATTTCTGATTGGCAATATTTAGGAAATTATATGAGCTTTCTTTCATCTTTTGCCATGCCCCCTTCAGTTATCTTCCTTCTCCTGCTCCCCCCCCCAAAACTGTCATACCTTCAAGGTCTTATCTAACTATTCTTTTCACATTCACTTGTAGAAAAAAAAAAAACTACATTCATTGTCTTTGTTATCACACTTCTCCTTCCTTCATCTCTCCCCTTTGTAATTGGCTTTAGAAATCACTTATGTAAAACTGCTCTCATAGGTAACTGGCCTTTCAATTACCAAATCTTTTCTCATTTCTCTTCGTTCCTGATCTCTCTGTGGCTTTCCACAAAGTATGATGACCCTACCACCTTCTCCCACCCAATCCTTCTGAGGTTCTTTTACAGGATCATCATCTATTTCTCATGTCCTAATCACAGGTGTCCCTCAAACCTTTGTTGTGGTCTCTCCTCTCCTAATACTTTCTCAGCAAGTTTATCAGCTCCTAAAAAATTCATTATCCTTCCTACACAGATGAATCACCTATCAATATAGCTAGATTTAAGTCTCTCTAACTCTGGTCCCACATCACCAAAGGATTGTCAGACAACTGAACATCAAACTCATCACAGGCAAAGTGGAAGTCATTGTCTGCCCTAACCCTCCTCTTGAAGGCACTGGTACCACTAAGGCAGTGGGCCAAGATGGTAACCTATAATAATCTTGGACTCTTCCCTCTCCCTCTTCTCCACATCCAAATAATCGCCACATAATCTCAATTCTATTACCACAATACCTCTTGATTTTGCTTCTTTCTGCTTACAGTTACTTCTAGTTCAAGGGCTTCAGCTTCCTCTGGACTACTGGAAAAACCTCCCAAATGGAGACAGTCATAGTGGACAGCTCTGCTTCTAACACAACTAAATCTATAAATCACAGAGAAAGTGCCAATAACTATTGATGGAGGAGATTGCTTCTTCAGAGCATTCTCAAAAATCAACAAAATCATAGGTTTGGTCCCCTGGAACTGATATCCCTGCTTTTTTTTTTTCCAATCCACCCTCCATATAACTGCCAAAATCATCTTCCCAAGGCACAGATCTGACATATCTTTATGGTCAAAAATCGTTAGTGAGGCTTAAGTGCCTCTAACTCTTCAGGTTAACATTTACAACACAACTCCCAAAACGCCTTATGCAAGCTCTTCACTTCAGCAGATTTGCCTGCTGGTGATGCACTGCTCTTAACATTCCCTCTCTCCTCTCCTTGTATAAGCTATCACCCATGTCCAGATCACACCCCTTTCTTATGTCTGCCTCTGAATCCTTGTTGCCTCTCTTCAAGGTCAACTCAGCTTTCCCTTGATCTTACAAGTTACTAGTACTCTCTCCCTCTTCAAATTATTTTTTTCCTTGTTTGGTTCCACATTGTATTCCCTGAGGAGAATTTAAGTTCTTCTCAGGCAGGTGGTTCATTACATATATATATATACATATATATACATATATATATATATATATATATACATATATATATGTGTGTGTGTGTATATATATATGTGTGTGTGTATATATATATACATATACATATATATATATATATATATATATTTAACTTCACCTCTGCCTCAAAGAAATCTTAGCTTCTTTTAAAGTGAGCTCAGGTGCTACTTCAAAGACAAGGCCATTCTTGATCCCCTTGCATAAAAATACTCTTTCCCTCTTGAAATTACAGGATCATAATTGGTTGAGATCAGAAAGGATCTTAAATATTATCTTAATAGATGAGGAGACCTGAATATACTTTTTTTTTTAATTTTATTTATTTAAGGCAATGGGGTTAAGTGGCTTGCCCAAGGTCACACAGCTAGGCAACTATTAAGTGTCTGAAGACGGATTTGAACTCAGGTCTTCCTGACTCCAGGGTCAGTGCTCTATCTATTGTGCCACCTAACTGCCCCCCTGGATATACTTTCTCTTTACTTATTTGTGAATGTAATCACTCTGAAGGCAACAGAGTTTTGTCTTTACATCCTTAGCCCTTAACTTTTGTTGAATTTAATTGTATTACCTCAATTGTGAGCAATATCTTCTCTTTTTTGTGCTTCTAATATCGATATTGATTTTGATCTTTTCTTAAACAAGTCAATAATTTAAATCCATTCACATAAAAGTAATTTGGAAAAATTACTTCGACATCAACAATCAGATTGTTTCCTACCAGTGAAGATATAATTTCACTGCTTTGTGCTTTGGCAATTGTCATACCCACAATCCTCTTCTCAAAGAAAGTCATGTCATGTAGGCATGAGGGTTCCCTATATTCTAAAAGCCTTTGATGCTCTCATTTCTAATACACGAATCATCATTTTCACTGTCCTCTCGTAAGCCAACTTCTACATTAACATAATTAGTTCACCCTCTTCAATACAAATTGACAAGCTCCAATTATTTAGTATTAAAAGTTCATCTCCAAGTGTTAGCTTCTTTAGAGGCCTCTCCTGATGCCCAAGTCCCCACATACCAACCCCAAAACACTTACTTCTCTGTGAACATGCTGTATGTATATATGTGTGTGTGTGTGTCCCTGGTAGAATGTAAGCTCTCCGAGGGCAGTGGCTCTTCTAATCTCATATTTATATCATCAGTGCTTTGGCACATAGCAGTGCCTTGGTATTTGATTTTTAATGTATAAATTGATCTACACTGGGCTTTTTGCAAATTCATCATATTATCATCATTGTAACACAAGATGACCAAGCATCCCTTAAAATGTTTCTTATTGCCTGAACACTCAAATCAAAAATTCTGCCAACTCCTTTGCTTATCTGACTAAGGAAAATCTATGTCCATTTACTTATAACTTTTTTTCATCTAGTTTCATTTATAGTAAGACTGCCAAGATTGATATGATTCAATTCCTCCTATAATAAGGTTTACTCACTGATAGCTAGAAAAGGATCTCTCATTTCAAATGTCAATAGCTAAGTTAATAATCATAGACAGTCCGAAAATTATATTTATTGACACTATGGATATAATTTCTAAGAAAGATAATTTCCCTCATTTTCAGAACCCACTTACCAATGCATTATTAAAAGATGCTTTAGGTCATTCCCTGTAATGCTCAGCTAAAATTGTCTATTACAAAGATTTAGATTTGGGGGGGAAAGTTTACATTGATCTAATATATGAATTCTAGAAGAAAGTTCCATCAAACTATCAAACACACTACTAAAATTGAATCAGTTTTCTTCTTCATTTCAATTCATGACATTTTGAATATTGTTGGATCATTGCAAAGATTCTGTGAATCTTACCTGAGGCAGATTGGTGTAGTGGATCAAATCCTAGACTGAGCGAAGTATAATATGCATTTGAACCCACCTCAGGCACTCACTAACTGTGTGACCCTGCTGAAGTCACTTAACTTCTTCAGCTTCAGAATCTTCATCTGGGAACATAGAGATAATCAGAATCCATAATACTGACAAGGGTGATATAAGGAACAAATAGATAATATATGCAAAAAGCTTCATAAAATTTAATGCTAGAACTGAATGTTTGTTTTTATGATTATCATTACTTGACAATGTTTGGATCACAGTTTAAAGAAATTACTGAAGACAATCAATAATAATGAAAGTTTAAGTAACACTTTATAGTTTATAGTATATAGTTTAAGTAACACTTTATAGTTTGCAAAATCTGAATATTCTATAAAACAAGAAAATGAAAGTATCATTACCCCCATTTTATAGATGAAGAAGTTGAGACTCAGAGAGAGGAAGTGACCTGTCCAAAGTCACATCGCTAGTAAGAAGTACAACTTAGGATCATAACTCACAGCATTGGAACAACATTGTATTTCTGCATGCTACCTTCCCACTCTGAGATTCTGTGATTTCTCAGTAGAGATGTGCTAAGGAGGTGTATTTTTATTAGGGCATTAGGAATGTGAGAAGGATGAAAAATATTGCTGATAAATAATTTTTGAGAATAATAGCAAAGCTAATTTTAAATTCCTTCTTCAAAATGTTTCACCTACTTTTTGGTAAATTAAACAGACCTCTGCTGTAGACACCATGAGCCCAGTTTTTCTCCAGTTTGTTTTTAGGAGACAGAGTGACACAAAAGAAAAAGTGATGTAGTTGAAGTTAGAGACCTGGTTTGAGACCACTTATTAGCTATATGATAAAATGAACATAATGCCTATAGTCCTTTCTTCATTATTCTGTCAGGAGTATAAAATGAGATAACTGATGACAAACACATATTAAGTGCTTGCTACCTGTCAGACACAGTGATCAAATACAGTTGGAGATGCAGAGTCAAAAAGAGAAGTTCCTGTTATCAAGAAGCTTTTTTTCCCCAGAGGAAGTCATCATGTCACATATCAATATATACAAAATAATGCATGAAAAGTGCTTTTCAACTTTTAAAGGTTGATATAATGTCATTAACTATTATTATATGCTATTTTTAAATATACTCTAGTTTCTATTTCCTATAAAAACTTCAAAATTCTTATCCATTTAAATAGGCTAAATATCAAAAAATTACACAAAACATGACAGAATTTAAAAATTGCAATCTAAAAATTGTGATTTTAAAGTAGAACCCTAATAATAAATCTTTAAACATTTTAAATAAATCCATGTCTATTTCATGCTATAGATTTTAAAACTACTCATGAGCATAGCCTCTAAATCTAGAGACTTTTTTAGATTTTGTTGTTTTTTTGGGTTTTTTGGGTTTTTTTTTGAAAAGGCAATGGGGTTAAGTGGCTTGCCCAAGGCCACACAGCTAGGTAATTATTAAGTGTCTGAGACCAGATTTGAAGTCAGGTCCTCCTGACTCCAGGGCTGGTGCTCTATCTACTGAACCACCTAGCCACCCCCCATAGCCTTTAAATCAGAATAACATCCTGGTTCCAATTTATGCAGAAATACAAGATGTGTTCTGTTCCTAATAATGCCACTTATCAGACAAGGCCTCAGCCATCTCCAGTCACCTTGAGATAAAGCAAGGGAGAGCCCATGGGGTGGTGCAGGAAGATTAGAATGGAGGCTTGCTCTCTAACCTTGGCCCAACTGGAATTCCCCTGTGCAATTCTCTCACCTCACCTCTGGTTTCTGGTTTCCCTGGCTTCCTTCAAGTCTCAGATCAAATATCACCTTCTAAAGAGACTTTTCCCAACCTTTCTCATCATCTACTCTCCCCATTGCAAGTGCTTCCCCCACCAAGTTTATCCCCTATCTACTGGGTACCTCTTTCAGGTACCCAGTGATTTAGATAACTATTTCTCCCATTATCATGTAAGCTCTTTGGGCTGTTTTGCCTTTCTTTGTATATCCAGTTTATCACCAGGCTTGGTACCTAGGAAGCATTTAATAGCTGCAAACTGATTGACTGGTCCTGGGTTCCTTTTTCTCTCTGACTACAGCCCTGTAGAGTGGGAAAAGTTCAGGACTACAAAGGACTTGGATTCAGATCAGACACCTATTACCTCCTGAACTTTAGGTGAATCACTTCACATTCTGACACCTCATTTTCTCCTCTTTCACCTCTATATATTTAAGGTTGATGAAAAATAACAATTCTAACTTTTAAGAAATATGTCATGTGTTCCACATAGTGAGTCTAAAATGCTATACCCTTATTCAAAATCTTGTTCATCATTACAACTTTGCAAAGCAGTGTCTATTAGAAACATTCCCTTTGCCCAAGAAGTATAGTTAAACTTAAGAATACAAGCTTCATAGAAAGAAAATGTATGAAATGAAAACTAACAAATTACTGAAATTTCAGAAGAAAGTTCAATAAGCAAGAAACTCTAGCTTTTATTTCTATTAAATGGTAAGATTAAGTGCAGCTATTGGAAGAGCTGCAGAGGACATGAGAGACAGATTGGAACAGAGATAAGAACAACGATGGAGCCCAAGAACTATCAAATGTTTAAATTTCCTACTTATTGCCTATACTATTTTCACAAGTTAATCTTTTTGAATCCATGGGGAAAATAGCACAAACTCACAAGTCTATAACTGCTTAATTATCTGGTCTAGAAAAGCTGTAGAAGATGTTAAACCACAGAATCAAAAATGTAAGAGCTCATAGTTTATGCTCAAATTGTCAGTTTTCAAATAAAGAAATCAAAGCCTCAAGGACTAAGTGATCTGTACAAGGAAATCAAAGCTTCAAGGACTAAGTGATCTGTACAAGGTCAGACTTCCACTTAGTGGCTAAATTCAAACTAAATCCAGGTTTCCTAATACCTACTCTGAATTCTTTCCATTCTATCGTTTTTTAGCTTTAGGAAATCTATTTAAATAATATTGTTTTTTAGGTTTTTGCAAGGCAATGGGTTAAGTGGCTTGCGCAAGGCCACACCGCTAGGTAATTATTAAGTGTCTGAGACTGGATTTGAACTCAGGTACTCCTGACTCCAGGACTGATGCTCTATCCACTATGCCACCTCGCTGCCCCTCAAATAATATCTTTTTTTTTTTTTTAGGTTTTTGCAAAGCAAATGGGGTTAAGTGGCTTGTGCAAGGCCACACTGATAAGTAATTATTAAGTGTCTGAGACTGAATTTGAACCTAGGTACTCCTGACTCCAGGGCTGGTGCTTTATCCACTACACCACCTAGCTGCCCCCCCCCCCCTGATAATATCTTAAAAAAC
This sequence comes from Macrotis lagotis, assembly GCF_037893015.1. NCBI lineage: Eukaryota > Metazoa > Chordata > Mammalia > Peramelemorphia > Peramelidae > Macrotis > Macrotis lagotis. The sequence goes on from NC_133665.1 coordinate 81,258,003, forward strand.
ATTTTATGCCAGTAACAATAATAATAGCTCACAGTTTCATGCCACTTTGCACTTTACAAAATGCTGTCCTCATGACCCAGTAATGGGAAGTATAATTATATCTGCTTTTCAGATGAGGAAAACTGAGACTCAGAGTGGTTGCCACACTGCTGATGAACAACTCCAAGTCCAAGCTCAATTCACTTTTTCAATCCTATTCTATAGTGCCCTGAGAGTGAGCAAGGTAGAGCATGTAGGTTGACCTTTCAAATTTTCATTAAGACCATAGAAAATATCTACAAAGAAATGTCAAAAGGAAGCTCTTGGAAAATGTCACACTGCTCTTCAGCAAGGGGTCCGGGAACTAAGACCTGGAGGGAAAAGGAGCAGTTTGAGGTTTTTTAAAAGGAGAGAACACAGTAGCAGGTGAAATAAAATGACAAAGGGGAGAGAGACAGACAGACAGAGACAGAGAGAGAGAGATGAAGAAGAAGAAGGAGGAGGAGGAGGAAGAGGAGGAGGAGGAGGAGGAGAAAAAGAAGAGGAAGAAGAGGAGGAGAAGAGGAAGAAGAAGGAGAAGGTGAAGAAGGAGGAGGAGGAGAAGAAGGAGGAGAGATGGAGAAGAAGAAAGGAGGAGGAGGAGGAGGAGGAGAAGAAGAAGAAGGAGAAGAAGGAGGAGAAGGAGAAGAAGGAGAAGGAGAAGGAGGAGAAGGAGAAGGAGAAGGAGGAGAAGGAGGAGGAGGAGAAGGAGGAGGAGGAGGAGAAGGAGGAGAAGGAGAAGAAGGAGGAGAAGGAGGAGAAGGAGAAGAAGGAGGAGAAGGAGAAGGAGAAGGAGGAGAAGGAGAAGGAGAAGGAGGAGGAGAAAAAGAAGAGGAAGGAGGAGGAGGAGAAGAAGGAGGAGGAGGAGGAGAAGAAGATGGAGAAGAAGAAGAAGGAGAAGGAGAAGGAGGAGGAGGGGGAGGGGGAGGAGAGAAGGTGCTGGAGTGGGGGTGAGAAATGAATGCAGCGTTTGGCAGGTGAGGGGGCAGAGTCCAGGAGCGGGCACACGGGAATGAGGCCAACAGCAGAGGATTGAAAGGGAAAGCGGAGGGAGAGGGCCTGGTCGTGGGGGTCAAGAACAGGAGAAAGGGGCGCGGGGGCTCGGCGCTACGAGCCCAGGAGGAGGCAGCCGGCCGGGGAGGAGGGCAGTGCGGGGCGGGCAGGGGGCACAAGGGGAACACCAGGATGGGGCAGAGGAGGCAGGCGGCGGGCGCCGCGGGGGGGGGGGGGGGGCGGGCGCAGGCCCGGGGCCGCACTCACCGGGCCGCCCGCTCGTGGCCGCCGCGCCGCAGTCCTGCTCCGCCGCCGCCGCCGCCTCCGCCGCCTCCGCCGCCTCCCCGCGCCGCCGCCGCCCACACCCCTCTTCCGCTTCCGCGGGGCCGGGCCGGCCGGCAGGTGACGGGCCCGCGCCGCGGCCGGGTGCAGGGGCCGAGCCTCCGCCGCCGCCGCCCCCGAGCGCCCAGCCCGGGCCGGGACGGAGGCCGCCGAGGCCCAAGACTGCCGCGAGCAGGAAACGCGCTGGGGCCCCGCCGAGCGCCCCCATCCGGGCCTCTCAGCCCCGGGGAACCGCCAGAACGCCCTGGAGCCCGGGCCCGGGGGGCGCCGGGGGTCCTCTGCACAGGCCGGGCAGGCGGGGCGGGACTCGAACCCGGAGCCCCCGCCAAGACCAGCAAACGAACCTTCCCCCACTCGCAGCCAAACCCGCGGCGCTCCTTCCACCCAGCTTTTCCTTTTTCTTCCAGGTTCTATGGACAAAAACGGGGGGAGGGGGGGGAAATGGGGCGACAACACGCGGAGAAGCGTGTGCGGGAGGCCCCCCCGGGGTCGGCGCTGAGACTTGGGAGCCCCCTCACCGCCCCCGGGGGGCCTCGTGCTACGCCCGCCTGGTTAATCAGCAAAGGGAACGTCCCAGCACCAGGGCCCCAGAAAGGCTCAGGAGGGGCCTCGGCGGCCGGTCACAGCCCCACCTGCATCTCTTCTCTCCTAGCCTGCACATCATCCGCACACTGCGGCTACCTCCTCAACAGTCTCCTTAAATGCATAGTTTCACTTTTAGGATTTTTCCCCCCTATTGTGAAATCTAAATGGACATCTTCTACCTCAGGATGAACTAACTCCAAGGCTGCTCCTGAGGCTCGGCTTTGCCAAGGCCTGTGAAAGTCCACAATTAGTTTGGCCCCAGGATCTCATGGAAGTTATCTACTAATGTAACAAGGTACTATTAAACACTAATAGTGGGGGATATTCATTTTCAATAACATCAAAGTTTTTTCAAAGTTTGAAACATTTCTTCTCGTTGACTTCCTCTTTAAGCTAGACCTTAGGCGTTCCGAAAGTTCATTGGAAGGACTCCCAGGGCATCGAGCGCCGGCCTTGGATTCAGGACAGAAGTTCCAATTCAGCCTCAGACACTTGCTACTTGATCGATATGGGACATTGGGCAAGTCACTCAACTCTGCCCCACATTCAGGATCATCTCCGGGGGTCTTGATTCATATCTGACCCCCGGACCCAGACGGCTCCGGAGGAAGAAGTGAGACTGGTGACTGAGCAGAGCACTCCCCTCACTCAAATCCAACTCATGTGCTTCTCATGGCATCATCTCCCTGATGTCGTAGTCTTCTTCAAAAATGAAGAATGCTGGGGCGGCTAGGTGGCACAGTGGATAGAGCACCGGCCCTGGAGTCAGGAGTACCCAAGTTCAAATCCAGCCTCAGAACTTAATCATTGCCCAGCTGTGCGGCCTTGGGCAAGCCGCTTAACCCCATTGCCTTGCAAAAACCTAAAAATTAAAAAAAAATAATAGTATTGCTTTCTTGCCTTAGTCTATGCTATCTGAAAATCTACTTTCTGGCAACATAAGGAGACTCACTAATTTCTGACTTCTAATAAATGATATAGATAGTACAAGTATTTATATCCCCCCACACAACCCATTTACAGAAATTGAGAGCAGGGAAGACATTTGACCTAGTCTTCTGAGCAGAAATTCGGTATTCATATCATGGAACACTCCCCTATCTCATACATAAATTAATTCTTTACAGAGTTTTCTTATTTATAGTATTTGTTTTAGCTTTCATCAAAGGTGTTTGATAAGTCAAACTAGATTAGAAGTGTTAAAGAACTCCGTGGAATCGAGAGAGGAATATGTGTCTTACCTGCACACTTTTCAAAATTTCCATTCTATTTTAAGATGCCCATGACTCACTACAAACTGATTATTAACAAACTAATATTTATCAGAAAATAGGAAAAATAAGAACAAGATTTTTTTTTCACTTCCTATTCAGATTCTTGATAAACAATATTATAAAGAACTTTAACCTTCACTTCAGGCCAGAAATTCATTCAATTACTGTACTGCTGGATGGTGTTTGGAGAGAAATGGATTGATTGCTGTTTTCTAATATCAAGGCAGTCCAAAGTTTAATCAGCATTGACTAATCACCATGGAAATGTTGGAGGAACTTTTCCAGGGTCGGCATGGTAGACACCTATCTTAGATGAAAATAGAATCAAAGGCCTTAATGAAAATGACTCAACACACACTTATGTGTATGTTACTTTGTTAAGAGCTAAGGATTCTCAGAAAAAAAAGTGAATTATTTCTTAAAGAGTTTACTTTCTCAAGGGAGAGAAATGGTTGAATGAGAGAGCCACCTGGTAAGGAGAAGTATATTCAGAATGGGAGCTAATGACCTAGGAGACTGCAGAGGGACAAGAGACTTGAGTTCACAGTGAAGGAAAAAAGCAAGTTTCACTAGGAATGAAGAGACTAAAACAGGGGGAAAGGTAATCCATAAATTTAAAGATAGAAAGAACTTCAGAAGTCATCCAGGCAAACCCCTTCATTTTTCCACATGTAAATACTGATACCCATGCAGGTAAAACGACTTGCCTATAGTCATGCAGATATTAAGCAGCAGAGACAGTATTTGAACATTGCACTACTAGAGAAGAAAATTTTAGAGTTTGAGATTTTTGTGAAAAGGAATTTCCAGTGGAGGGAAGAGCACTCTTAGCCCTCAAACTAGAGAGTATTAAAAATGAGCAAAAAAATTGATATCTTTATTTTGAGTACAGTCAAATGGATACAATTCTGACAGGATTTATTAAATAAATTAGTTGGTCTCCAGGAGAGGTGGGTGAAAATGAAGCCTTCTAATCGATCACTCTATCCTTCTAAGATGGAGTAGACTGCTGTTTCATAGGTTGGATAAGGGGCAGGCTACAGGAGACTGCCCCCAGAAGTGGGATTTGAGCCCAGACCTGAAGGAAGTAAGGGAAGCTAAGAAGAGGTAAAGATGGAGCAGAGGACAGCACAAGGAACAGCAAATACAAAAGAAAAGAGACAGGAGATGAAGAATCATGTTCAAGGAAGCCAGCTAGGGCAGCCTTGTGGCTGAATGTGTAGAAGGAAATTAAATTATAAAGACTGGAAAGGAGGTTAAGTGGAGAGATTATAAATCAATTATAAATCAATCAATTAGTAGGCATTTAACAATTGACAGGCACAATAAGCTCCTACTGTGTGTCAGACACTGTGCTAGGTGGTGTAAATAAAACACTTCTTACAGAGAGGTTTATATTCAATCTTGGAGGTAATTGAGAGCCACTAGGGTTTATGGTGTTGGGGGAGAGAGAGGGGAGGGAGAAGGCATGATATGGGCAGACCTACAATTTAGGAAAATTACTAGCACCTGAGTGGAGCTTAGATTAATTAATAAGTGAAGTAAGTTTATATAGTACTTTTAATAGTTGTCAAGTGATTTATATGCATTAGGTCATTTGCTGTTAGGTTAGTTGTGGTAGTGGTTGATTTGCAAAGTAGTTGGTTTTTTCCCAGGTCACTTTCCAGTCATCTGATTTAATTCTTGCAATAATCCCCTTTGGTAGGGGGCAGCTAGGTAGCACAGTGGATAAAGCACCAGCCTTGGAGTCAGGAGTACCTGGGTTCAAATCCTGTCTCAGATACTTAATAATTACTTAGCTGTGTGGCCTTGGGCAAGCCACTTAACCCCATTTGCCCTGCAAAAAAACCTAAAATAATAATAATAATCCCCTTTGGTATGTGTTATTATTTCTTCCATTTTATAGGAGAAGAAACTAAGACTGAACAGTTAAGTGACTTGCCAAAGGTCACAAATACATGTTTGCACCTATCAGATTAGCCAATATGACTAAAAAGGAAAATGATCAATGTTGAAGGGGATATGGAAAAACTGGGATACCAATGCATTCTTGGTAGAGCTATGAACTAATCCAACCTTTCTGGAGAGCAATTTGGAATTATGCCCAAAGAGCAATAAAAATGTTCATACCCTTTGAAACAGCACTACCACTACAAAGTCTGTATTCCCAATGAGATAATGAAAAAGAATAAAAAACTCACATGTACAAAAATATTCATAGCAGCTCTTTTCTTGCTGGCAAAGAATTGGAAATTGAGGGGATGTCCATCTGGGGAATGACTGAAGAAACTAAGATATGGAATGTGATGGAACACTATTGTTCTTAAAGAAATAAGGAGGGACAGGACTTCAGAGTAGTCTGGAAAGAATTGTACGAACTGATGCTGAGTAAAGGGATTATTGTATACACTAATCACAACATTGGGTAATGATCAACTTTGATGGACTTCTTCATTTTAGCAGTAAAATAATCAAAGACAATTCTAAAAAATTTATGATAGAAAGTACCACCCATATCCAGAGAAGGAACTGTGGAGTTTAAATATAGACCAAAGCTTACTATCTTTATTTTTTTAAAGTTGTTTTAGATATTATTTTTCCTCTAATTTTTTTCCATTATGATTTTCTTTCACAACATGATTAATATGAATCTATGTTTAGCATGGTTATAAATGTATAGCCTATATTAAATTGCTTTCTTTCAGGGGAGGGAGAAAGGAAGGGAGGGTAGGTAGGAGAAAATATATAAAACTCAAAACCTTGCAAAAAATGATTGCTGAAAACTACCATTGCATATGGCCGGGAAAATAAATAAAATATTTTTTAAAAAACAACTCCAATTTACTCCAAATTCAGTGCTCTTTCTAATACACCATGCAAACTACACTCTTCTGAATGAACAAACCATCTTGACATATAGGGAACAGGGCAGAATATTGAACACAATTGCTATTTTTTTAAATGAGAAAATAATAGATAAAACAGGAGGGAATTATCCTTAAATCATATTTGTGAGAATATAACATTAAAAAACTATTCAATTCATTCAGTTAAATAGAATTTATTAAATGCCTACCTACTATGTTATGGACTTATGCTAGGAGCTCTCAAGAAGTTCAGTCACATACAAACAACAATTTATAAATAAGCTATGTACAGGAAAAACTGGGAATAATTAACAGACAGTAGACACTAAGTTTAAGAAAACAAACACTTGAAGAAAGTCAAGGATGACAGCAGGAAGAGGAAGAGCTTTCCAGTGAAAACACTCAGAGTTGGTAACATCTTGTTCAAGGAACAACAAAGAGGTCAATGACACTGGATAGCAGTATCTGCAGAGGACAATAAGGTATAAGAAGACTGGAAAGATAGGAAGGGACCAAGTTATATATGAAGGATTGTTGTTTATTTTTCATTCTTAAAAGAGGACTATGACATCAGGAAGGTGATGCAAGTGAATTGGATCTAAGTGAAGGAGGACTGTGCAAAGTCATCAGTCTCACTTTCTCCCCTAGAATCATCTGGGTCCAGTGGTAAAGTATAGATCAGGCTGGCTGGAGATGGTCCTGGATGGAGTGGGAGACTTTGACCTTTTTAAGCTAAGGTCTTTCCCAAGTATCAGTTTGACTGAAGAAATACCCATTCAGTGATTAAGAGTAAGAAATTAAGCAAAGAATGGACTTTTTTTAAATCTAGTCAAGAAAGAAAAAGATATATTTAAGAATCAGAGTAATTTGGTTTTAAACTTTGGTCCTTGCAAAAGAAATCTAGCCTATAAACTCCAAGATACCTTGCAAGGTTTCCAAGATCAAAATTTATATTCCTTTGGGGACTATCCACAGGTAAGGGTATGGTACCCTATGGGTCAGAGGAAAGAGGAGGAAAGAGAAGGAAAGAGAGGAAAGACTGCTTTGCCCAACTACAACTGGCTAGTTGGGTCCCCAGTGAGGCAGCCCATACTGTCTGGAAGTTGATGTTTGTCTTTCATTCTTGAAGAGAACCAAAAAGGTAGGAAGGGACTAGATTATATATGAAGGACTTTAAAAATCAAAGAAAGAATTCAACAAACATATTATTGACTTACTATATATAATTAACTACATGAGACACTAAGGATACAAGGATAAAGAATGACATTCTCCCTGTATATATATATATATATATATATATATATATATATATATATATATATACATATATATGTATTAGGAAAAGATCCAAAGATCTCTTGGGAAATATAAAATAGGAGACACCACTCTCAGCTTCAGGGAGAAGCTAGATAGATGGCCCAATGGATAGAGAGATGAGATTAGAATCAAATTTTGTCTCAGATCCCTATTAGATGTGTGACTCTGGGCAAGTCATTTAATTCTTGTTACCCTCAATTTCCTTATCTGTAAAATGAGAATAACTACAGCATTTACCTTCCAGGATCAAATGAGATAGTCATAAAGAACTCAGCATAGTGTCTGACTTAGTAAATTCTATATAAATGTTATCTATTATTATAAGAAAATCAAGTAAAAAACTTCCACTGACAATAGCAGGTTAGGTCCAGACTGAAGTACTAAATGCAAATAATATGATGGAAGAGGCCCTTTCTACTCTGACTGTTTTGCAAGGGACAGACTGATGTGGCAAAGGCTGTAGCGTGAGGTGGGATAGTAGGAAAAATAGCAAAGAGGCCAACAGGCTGTAAGGAGAGAAGAACTGGCAGGAGTGGCTGAGTGATCACAAAGGGGAAGGCAATAGGAGAGTGATCCGAGCCAGAAAAGGATGTGGAAAGGAAGAACAGCCACTGAGACAGCCCACATCACTCATGTGGAGATAATGTTTGCTAAGGGAGCAAAATAACCTCAGAGGGCAGCACGTGTACTTCAAGAAAAGCCCAGGTGCCGGAGGAAATCATCACAGCACTGATTGCTGTGTTTTATGATTCTAAAGCACTTTAGTAAATTAACTTCTGTTAGTTTCCAAATGTACTAATTCACCTTACCCTCTTGGGGACACATAAGTAATATTATCCTCAAAAGAACAACACATGGACAAATAGAGACCAGCACAAATTTCCTTTGATGTCATTCCAGATCTAGAAGCTATTGTTTTATCTGGTTTATATATACATAGATGCTTAGATATATAGATACACGTATACAACTAGCATGTGTCTGTTATATGTGTATGTTTATATATTACATATATTACATATCTCCATGTGTTAGCTGCTTTCATATATATATATACATATATATATATATATATATATGTATGTATATGTATATATCACTTTGGAAACTTCTAACAACCCTGTGAGGTAGGTGCTATGACTATTCTCTTTTTTACAGATAAAGACATTGAGACTCATACAAGCTAAAAGACTCTCCAAGGGTCAGGTAGCTAGTAAGTCTCTGAAGTGAGATCTGAACCGTTATCTCCCAGACTCTGGGTGCAACACCCTAAGCACATTGTCTCTAACAATAGTGGTAATACCAAATCTAAACAGACTCCTACGGGTATGTGTAGAGAAAGGAGGGGAGAATATCTATGGAAGATATGCGTGAAGAAAGAATGCCCTAGAAGGAAAAAAAGCAGCAATGACTGTAATCACAATGTGGTCTGAGGAAAGGCAACTGAGCAGGGGACCAAAAGACCTGGATTCTGGTCCTGCTTTTATCCTTCCTTGATGTGTCACCTTGGACAGAGTCCTTACCTTCTCCATTCCTCCATCTGTATATAAAGTGGGGAGAAAAGAGTCACAAACCAAGGGGTTTGATGAGATTCATCTCTTAAGAATTCTTCCAGCTCTAAAATTCTCTGACAAACACAATCCAGTTAGGCTTATGATAAAAAGTGTTCCACTTCCTCTGAGGCAAGACCGGCTACTTCGATTTTTAAAATCATTTGACTTTCTAATCCCAAACACACAGAATTTCTGTTTTCTCCTCCTTGACTAACAGTGTGGAATAAAGTAGATTTGTTCACTGTCACTGCAGTAATTTCCCACAGATGTCACTCTAAAGCTCAGCCTTTTCTCTGAAAACAGTCCTGTTGTTTTCTATTCGCTTCTCCTCCTTTCACATTTCCTGTTCGATGAAGAGTCTAGGGATTTATATGGCAGCAAGGGATTATGCATGCAAATAGGAAAGCATTGTAGAAACCAGGTTTAGGGGAAAAGGAAAAACCTGTAGCCAGGAAACAAACCATGTGTCTGCATAGCTTATGAAAAAAACATTCTATGACAGATCCTTTCCTAAAGCATCCTGGGCTCTGTGTTGTGTTGTTGTTTATGAATTGTCACGGGAGCCACCAGCTGTCATCATGAAAATCTTTTATTGGCACCCTGTAAATATTAAATCAGCATGCTAAAATCAGACCATGTGGAGCAGCAGCTGATGCCATTTTATGGGGACAATATCAGAAAGCCAACAGAAGTGCTGCACTACAACTCCCATGATTCCAATTTCTTCTAGCTCCCCTTAAGCATGAAGCTGTGCTCCAATTTTAACTCTTTAATTATGACAGGAGGGAGTTTCACTGATCACTTACTCCTAGAGTAAATCTTATTCCACAAACCATTTTTTTTGATCATTAATGATGTGTTTTCTCTTTGCCCATAATAAACATTGGAATTTGAATGGTGAGAATGAGAGCCATATGGTTTTCTTTGATGTTGTTTGGTGGAGAAGGAGGAACATTTCTTCCTTTTCATAGTTACAGAATGCGTGGGAGATACCCAGAAAAGTTGTTTGACCTGTCTGTTTCACCTTGGCTTGTGTGGGCCAAGAGGAAACAATGTCTTCTTCCTTACAAGATGAAAACTTGGCCTTTCATCTTTTGTGAAATCCACCCTAGGCTTGCCCTAGCCTGTCTACCTACATAGTTAGATTTGAAGAGTGTCAGAAGAGCTATCTGCTTCCCAAAAATATCTTCTCCACCAGTCTGCCATGCTATCTGAAATTTATACCATTAAAGTTACCATTTAAAGCACTGTAGACCTTATTATATAATAATAAATATATTAATTGAGGTTGAGTAAAATTATTATATAGCAGGTTGACTTGTTATTTAGCAGTGAGCATAGAACTGAGTGATTTGGAAGTCAAGGAAGGTTTGGAATAGTAGAGAACAAAGTCAGGAGAAGTTTGGATTTCAGAATCCTTAGCTACTGCAGGCATTGTGAGCACACTGAGCTGGGGTGGTGGGGATAAGAAGAAACAGAGGGGAAGAATCAGTTTTAAAAGCTGGGCTGAAGGGAAATGAAGATATTTTTCCCACTGAGCAAGAATCAAGCAAACTGGAACCCATAATCATATTTGGAAATGAATGATCTCAGAATTATTTGTTTCTGAAATCTCCATCAATACCATATCCTTGCTACCTGATGGCAAGAATGGTTCCTGTCCCACAGCATTAAATAGTAAAGTGTTACACATTGTAAAGCCAAATAAATATAAATTTTATAATAAGTTATATTATTCCCATTATCTCATAGTCTCCCAAAAGTTCAGATTGTTACTCATTCCTGTTCTGGGATACTAGTTAGAATAATAAATGCCATAAAACCAAATACTTTCTCTTTCAGGACATCCCTCTGTGAGAAATGGGAATGTAGGAAAGAGGGATATGGGTCCAGTTGTGACTTGGGGTTCAACATAGGATCTTTCCATTTCCCCTATTTTCTGTCTGAAGGATGGGCAGAATGCAAGATTCTTTGAAGTGATGTAATGATGAATAAAAAATAAAAAAGATTTACTGGAAATTCTTGTTCTTTGGAGGTTGGGTAAAGAACAGATCTTTCCATGGGCAGAGACGGAAGAGGGCAAGGCAGTGTTCCCTCAGAGGAGATTGGCTCATGCTCCTACCAATGGATGCATTATTGGCAGCTTACTTCTGTTAGAGGAAAGAACGAGATAAATCAAAGGAATGAAAACCTCAGGCCCTTCTTAAGGAAGAAGAGTAGATGATTAAGGATACATTTGAGGAGACACACCTTTGGAAAACAAGAATTACAGGTTACTGAATCATTTCTTTACTAAGGTTTTATTACCCAGCTATTCCAGTTAATTTTAAGGTTCTAAATTAGGTAAAGCTCAATCACCTCAGCACTACTGTGTATTTAAAAAAGTTTGAATTGATCCAACCTTCTCCTTCTATGATCTATTCAGTAAATCATCGCCAATGCGTTTTCCTAAACCTACATTTTCCACTGTCATGTATCTGCTCAAGAGTCTATGTTTCTCCATTCTCTACAGGCAAGGGTGTCCTGGAATCAATTTATTCTGGCTTAATTTAAACCTTGGGCTTAATGTATTGCTTTAGTGATTTTCTAGATTTGAGAAAGTGTTTATATTACAGATTAATCTTGAAAGTGTGATTCCTTACATTATTTTTCATAAATTAGTGGTTGTTGGACATTTACCATCACACCCCTCTACAAGATAATTTTCAAATGCCATACATATTTTTTCCATCAAAGACCTTTACAATCAGATCCCTAGCTCCTTTCCAACTTTATCCCATTACTCACATACATGAACCCTTTGTTTCAAGCAAACTAATATAATATAAACATTATGCTTTCCTTTCTCCATTCTTTTCCTTATCCTGTTTCCTCCACTTAAAACACTACCCCATGACCGAATGATTAATTGCTATACATATGACTATAACTTCATGCCTCCTGCAAAGTTGTCCTGGATTCTCTTTCCTTTCTCTCTCTAGTAGATATTCTTCCCTCATTTCAGTAGGCATCACAATATCAAGATGTCCAAAACAAAACCCATTATCTTTCCTCTAAAACTTACTTCTTGTCCTATTTCTATTGATGACATTACCATCTTTTCAGCTTCCCAGGTTTACAAGCTTAGAGAGAGCCATTTTCAACTCTTCACTCCATATAATCAATCCATTGTCAAGGCTTGTCACTTTTTCCTCCACATCTCTCATATGCTTTCCATCCTCATCCTTTATAATGCCAATTCTGGTACATCTTGTCCTATTATAATTGTACTACCTACCATGTTTATCCTCTTTTTCTCATTTTCATGTGGCTGTTACCATACACCTAGATTATTGAAATAATTCTTAACTGGTCATCTACCACAATCTCTTATTTCTTCAATTCATTCTTTAATCAAATTGGCTTTCTTAGTGCAAAGGTCTATTCTGAAGGTATATGGTGGCCAAAGCTTGATGATGCTTCTGAAGTCAGTATCATAGTTTAAATAAGTGTAGTACAAGAGAAATGGGACATATTTTCCATTTTTTATTTTTATTTTTACTTACCTGCTATGTAATTTTTTAGGATCAGAGTAATTAAAACTCAGATCTTCTAGGCCCAAACTAATTCTATATCTCCCTTGTTTGTCCCTAAATAGAAGTTTAGTACTATTGTATCTTACTTGAAAAATATCATTGTTTCCTATTGCCTATGAAGTAAAGTCAAACTCCTTAGCTTAGCACTTAGACCTCTCTCTTTCCAGACATATTTCATATTACTCCCCTGCATTTATTTACCTGGTTGCCAAATTGATTTTCTTTGCTGTTTCCCAAATGGACCATGAGTTTTCCAACCTCTTCATTATTGTTCAAATTGCCCTTTTCCTCTAAAATGCCTGCCGCCTATAAATCTTTTAAGGACCATCAAAAAGGTTTCCTTTTTCAACAAATCAAAAATAATGTTTCCTTCTTCTGAACACCTTTAGTATTTCACCTATTATATTTTCACTTTTTTCTTTGTACCGCAGCTGTGTATTTGTATTATAGCTATGTATATTAATTTCATATCTTATATATTGATTATTGATATATAGTATATATATATATATATATATATATATATATTAGTCTCATCTCCTCCTATAAGAATAAGCTCTATTAGAGCAAGAACTGTGCCTAATTCATCCTTTATATTCCATAGTACCTTGCTTATGGTAAGCAATCAATATGCATTTCTTTTGGTTATTTTAATGATCTTATGATTTTTAAATGCAAGTGAAGGATGGGCTATTAAAAAAAGAAATTTCATATATGTCATAAAATTGGGGTTAAAAAAAATCTATCGACAAGCTAGTAGAAGGGATATACACATATGCAAGCAAGATACATGGAGGCCTTTCAAACCAAAAGCATGCTCCAATTGGCTGAAAAAGGACCACATTATCAGGCATAGTCAATTGAAGACTGGACAGCTGGTCAATAGCTTTTGGCACCAAAACATATTGACCAGCTGGGAGGTCGTTAACGCTGAACAGTTTTATCCCTATGATCACATCTTGGCCAATTAGATTGTCTTTGGACACCAAAGGGTGTAATATTTTCAGATATAAATGTCACAAGTATAGCCATGTTGTGAGTATTATATGTATGCAAATGTGTTGTAGCATATACTCTGTCTGACTGAACTGGCTTCTTCTTGTAGACCCTGTTAGTTTTTCAGTTACAAAGTAAATGGGCTAAAAGTATAAACTGATTTATTTAACAGTAAAATACAACTGATGGCCCTTATACTAGGGGAGTCTGTCATAATTTATGCCAGTTTAATCCCTGGCATTCCAACCAAAAAACAACCAAATGACCAAATGGATTCTTTGAGAAATGAGATGTGGGCAAAATCCAATTCAGGGATAATGGCATAGATGAATACTAGAAGAAGAGTTTCTCTGTTAAAGTTGGGATACTTCAGTTTTCCTGTTTGTGATGATATTGTATTATATACCAAGCCCCAGGACACTACAGGGTCTCCTCAATGAGATCCATGAATATTCAATATTAATAATTTACAAAGAAAAAGTTGAATATATAAAAACTTATCTATTATATAAGTTGTATCTTGTAGTAGGATAGCCAGACAATCCATTGAGTTAGTACATTAACTGAAATATATGGATATATTTCTATATATCCAGGACAAGCTGAGAAAATAGAACATTAAATTGAAGGCAGAAAATGCTGGGTTTTGAAATGGGAAATCCAAAGGACTTTCTCCAAAAACCCAAGTTGCTCTCTAGGACAAAAAGTCATTTTTCATTGTGTCTTCCAGAAAACCATATTCTCCAAAGATTTGAAATTAAGGGTTTCTTAAGAAATAGAGAGACACATAGTATACACACACACACACACACACACACACACACACACACACACAAAATTTTGGTGATGTTCTATACTCAAGTGATTATGTGAGGAATTATGAAGGAACTACCTAAAGGAAAAGGAAGGGAGCTAGTCATTGTATTCACAAACTATAAAAAGACCTAGAGAAATGTCTCCATTACATAATCCTCTACAGAAAATGCATGGGAGACTGGGGACTAAAATTTTGCACAGAATGAGAAGGCATGATTTCCATTGTGATCTGAACCAAAAAAAGGGGATACCCATATTGAAGATATCAGAGATTCATTAAGACATAAATGAAAACAAATCTTTCTCAAACTCAAAGAAAAGTCATTACTCTGGGAATAACTGCTGTACAATAGATATATATTATAGAAAGCAAAAATTATTATACAAAGTATACATATTATCATCCAGATCAGAAAAAGCAAACTCAAAGAGACAAGGGTAAAATGATTAGTGTACGGGAGTTATAAGCCAGAAACCTTGTCCAGAGTGATAGTACTAAGTACCTATATTTGGGCTATTCTATAAATGGCATAGTAACATGGTTTACTAAAAAATTCCTTATTTTAGAACTTAAATGCTAGTCTATGTACTAGGGCTGGTAAACTTGAGACACTAGAGAGATTACTCCTTGAACAGGGAATCAGGATAAATGGGTTCTGTGGCCATGGGCAGGTTATTTCCAAGGTCTTAATTTGATCATCTATAAAAATGTGATGATTGCATAGATGATTATGAGGTCTTTAACATTTTAGAAAATGACAAAATGAGAAGTTTAAAAACTTGTCGTATTTTTTCCATCATACTTCAGATTCCAAATCTGGTCATCCTCCTCCCCAATTTTATTAAGTTTACATGATTTATAGCTAAGATTTATATAGCTAAGATTCACAAAGTAGATTTTTTATATTAGAAAAAATCTTCTATCAAACCTGGAAATTCCATGTGCTAATTTAACCAAAAACTTGTTACCATTTAGTTATGTCCAACTCTTCATGGCCCCATGGATTGTTGTTATTGGATACTGGATATTGTCCATGGACTTTTCTTGGGAAAGATACTGGAGTGGTTTTCTATTTCTTTCTCTAGTGGATTAAGGTAAACAGACGTTAAGTGACTTGTCCAAGGTCATGCAGCTAATAAATATCTGGGATCATATTTGAATTCGGGACTTCCTGACTTCAGTCCCACTGAACCTTCTAGGAGCATCTAAAACTCAAAAACTTACTTTCATTTAATCTTTATTTACCTATAGGTATTTACTTCTAGTGGTGAATCCTCTTTCAGCTACAAATTCTGAAGAGTTATTTCAACGTCTAATTAAATTCAAGAAGAATTTATCAAATACCTTTCAGTATGATAATCAATGTTCTTAGAACCAGAGATACAAAAATAAAAACAACACTGACTTAAACTCTCTAAGAGCTTACAATTTATCAGCATGAACATTACACAAACCAAGGGTTCTCAATCTCTTTTGCCAGAGATCCTTTTGACAGTCTGGTGAATCCTATTGACTTCTTCTAAGAATCATGTTTTAAAATTCATAATTAAAACATCTAGGATTACAAAGGAAACCAAAAGTCAGTGAAAACAAAAATATCTTTTTTCCCATCTAAGTTCACATTCCCCTTGAAATTTATGTTCTAAAAATCCTAGGTTCAGAACCTATGACGTAAAAAAGAGACAAAAATACAAATATATACAAAGTAACTTGTGGTGCACAAGCAACAATATGTGGGTTGCAAATCACAAAAGATCATATTGGTCGATATATGAAGCCCATGATGTCCAAGTTAGTCTTCTGGAAGAAGAGAGACACAATACTTAAGATGGGAAGAAGGACTCCAAACTGGAGACCAAACAGTTCCTCGTCTCCATGGAAACAGTCATCAGACAAAGGGCCAGATACAACTGGGCTTCTCCCACCCCAATCCCCATCGTTCCAGTTAGTCCTTTGTAAATGACCAGATTGTTTACCATTGTTTCATTTTTTACTTCTGGGAGGAAAGAGCGTTGGTCTCAAATTCACTAAATCATCCTCAAACAGGTTAATTGCGACTATTTTTATGCATGAGAGTCGGAATGAAGATCTCCCTCATCTTCACCTTGTCTGATTTTACACTGACATTCCTCCACAATCATCACCACCTTGACTACTGGGTTGGATCCAGTGCATTTCAATAGTAATTCTTTTGTCGTGAACTTGGTAGGTGAACAGTGAGAGCAGAAGGCATGATGGTGAGCTGAAGTCTCAGAACTACGATGGGACCGACATTTCCCGAAGCATAAGTTGTTTTGAATGACCACTTTTTCACAGTCGTCATGAATGATTGTCTAAAAAAAGGCAAATGGGTTGTTTCAATTACTGATTAACATCAGTCATCTTAACATAAATTGATAGGGAGCAGTTGCTTCACTGTACTTTAAAAACCACCTTCTGATGTAAGACAAAGAATTACAATGACCTAGATCTCAAAAAACCAATTCATGTCAGTTTAGGAACAGATTTACACATTAGGAGCAACTCAAAACAGATTTCTCCTTTGAGTAAATATTAAAACAAAAAACCTAGCCTTTGAAAAGTGAATTAGTACTAAAAGAAATATTCTACTTTACCTTTTTTAACACATTCAGAAATACTAAACATGTTAGACAATTTACTTTTTATTTGGGAGGTACAAATAAAAATTAATTCTATTATCCATTTTATAACATATAATTTTAAAGCTTAAAATATTACAAACTTCTTTCTACTCTATTTTGAAGAGCTTGTAAATTCACCATGTGGCAGAGGTTTTGTAAACACATGATAATCCCTGCTGAGATTATAATATTTTGTGTGCGCATGATCCTTTGTACCTAGCCTTATGTGACCTTCAAAATATGGAAATATTGAATTCTTCCATTTTAATTTAATTAGCAATAGATTCAAATAAGAGTTGAGAAGGGAATCTGACTGCCTGCTTCTTATGAGCAATTTTTCTAATTACACACAGACAACAAAGCGGTCATTATTATTTCATAATTGACTTGTCATTGTTACATACCCTTGCCTTTTCAGGCAGAATGCTTAACTACCTTCTACAGTCAATTACCTTGTAATACTGTCTGCTTAATTGGCTACCATTACTAGACTATAAAATTTTAAGCTGCACAGTGTTGCTTCCAGTTCAGCATTCCTGCCTATGAGAACTTGCTTCCCAACTTGTCACATCTGTAACTCAGACTTCTCATTTTTAATTTAATATTTGGAATATAGGGGCACCCAAATTGGAAGAGGATAACAGACTGTGACTTTATCTCTATAATGTTGACTAGAAATTATAGCAATGAATTAGCTCATGCAACAGGAATTAGGAGCACTTTTGAAGGTTATATATTTCTCTGCTCTACAAATAGAAATATTCTCTCATCTCTCCTCAACACAAAAGGAAGACTCAAACCTATTTCCAAAAATGGTCATTAGCAGTAGTAGCAGTAGTAGTAGTAATAGTAGTAGTAGTAGTAGTAGTAGTAGTAGTAGTAGTAGTAGTAGTAGTAGCAGTAGTAGTAGTAGTAGCAGTAGTAGTAGTAGTAGCAGCAGCAGCAACAGGGGCAGTGGCAGTGGCAGTGGCATTGGTAGTGGTAGTGGTAGCAGTAGCATTAGCAATCAGTAGTAAGGTAGTAAAAGTAGAAGTACTAATAATAGTGAAAACTATTATAAGATAATCCCTGTTATATAAATGAAATCCCTGTTATATAAATCCCTATTATATAAATGAAAATTTATTTAAATTATATAAAAATTATAAAAAATTATAAAAATAGTTACAAAATACTTCCTTTACATTATATCAGTAAAGTCACTGCTCACAAAACTGTGAACTCAGAGGGAAAGGTATGTGGATCAAGTGAATGCAATTCTGAGATCTTCTTCTTTATTCAAAGCACTTACCTGAGAGAAGGGCACCGTCCTACAGGTCTCCTGGTATACTTCACTGCTTTTGATGGGTAAGATGACCTCCTGTGAAGCTGCACTCTTTCTAAACAAGAAGTAGTGCCAGAATTTTTGTGCTTCTTCCTGTAGATGGGGCTTCTCAATTTCCTTCCCATCAGGCTCAGCGTTTGCTAGGGTCCTAGGTTTGAGGGCCTCTCTAGCAGGATCCCTTATTTCCAAATGCCTTTCTGGCTTCTGCTTCTCAGAGGTGTACATAAACCTGAATAGCATGTCTCTTTGCTCTCTGGGAGCTTCTGTCAGCTCAGGGTCTATCAGGTGGGGTATGGCTACAAACAAATCTGGCTTTTCTTGAGCCTCCTCAAAAACATCTGTTGATAATGCACCCCAAGCATGAGAAGGATGCTGGGTTCTCTTGTCCCTACCTTGCAGCATTTGTTGCTTGGACTCTGCCAGACCTGAGATCGCCAGCAGCTGAAGCAGCAGGAGATACATGCTTTTCCTTCGAGTTATTTTCTAGTTTCTAAGAGAGTAGAGAGAAAGGAAAGACTCAGATAATTCAGTTGATTTTGATTAGAAAGAGGAAGGGGCTATATATAGAGAGAGAGCACTTCCTTGGTGATGGTGGGAAAGCAGGTGGCCTAGAGTCTGGCAAAATAAACAGATTTCTTGTTGACTTCAATTATGAAGTGCTAATGGCTTCCTGCTTTTTTTCCTGGTGTTTTGTGTATTTTTGAAGACCCCAGTGAAAGCCTATTACCTAGGGGGTAATTAGCTGAAGAGTTTAGATGCATTGTTTAGCTATTGTCTAGGAATTAAGGGAAGTTCTAAAATGTTTATTGGCTCAATCAACCGATTAACGGCCTTTATTTCCCATATGATAAACCAAGAAGTGTTATCAACAGCTGGTTGACTATGCATTGTACTGTATTGAGAACTAGTTCAAGAATCAATTATTTTTTTCCTCAGGAAATATACTTTTTGAGCATCTCTTGTGCCATAGCAAAATGCATCAATACATTTTAAAAACAATTTTGAGGAGAGGGAGAATCAGCATAATTAATCATCAAAATATCAAAGGCATTTACCTCAATACATAACTGTGATATTGTGGAAATAGTATTTCACTAATATTTCTCTTCTCCCTGTACTCTCTTTGGCATCTGCACCAGCTCCTGTGGGTTTAACTACCATCTCTATACAGATAACTCCCAGATCCATAGATACAGTCCCATTCTCTTCCCTGAGCTTTTTATTTGCCTATGGATAATTTCTCACTGGATGTCCCAAAGATAACTTCAGTTCAATATGCCCAAAACTAAATGGATAATCTTTTCCCCTAGTCCTACTCTCCTCTAAACTTCACCATTTCTACCTCTCACCACCATTCTTATGGTCTCCCAGTTTTGTAACCTAAGCATTACCCTTGACTCCTCACTCCTCCTTGTCTTACAAATCGAATTAGTTGCCAGTTTTATATCTCCCCACTCAAAAAGCTACCACCTTAGTCTAGTCCCTTATTATCTCTTTCCTGGATTATTAAATTAGACTCCTAATTGATCTCCCTGCCTCCAGTATTTTCTCAATACAGTACACTCTGCACAAGAACAGATTTTACCATCTGATTCTTCTACCCAGCCAATTCTGGGGCTTCTTATTACCTACCTCTAGGATAAAACTATTAACTTTTCCACATAATGTATTATCAATATTTAATTATATTATCAATATACATATATACATACATATAAGAGTTTGGATATATGAGGGTGGAAGAGAGACAGAGAGAGAGAGAGAGAGAGAGAGAGAGACAGAGAGACAGAGAGACAGAGAGACAGAGAGAAAGAGAAAGACAAAGAGAGAGTCAGAGAGAAAGAGAGAGACAGAGACAGAGATAGAGATAGACAGAGTCTCAAATTCTGTGTCCAAACCTGACTTCCATCCTTAATAGCTATGAGACCTTTAGCAAATCAAACAGTTTGCCTAGGAAGCAACTAGATGGCTCAAAGAATAAAAAGCCCTGGGCCTGGAGTCAAGCCTGCATTCAAGTTCAGCCTCATATATTTACTAACTTAGTGACTCTGGGCAAGTCACAACTGGACTAAATGGAAAACCATTCCAGTATCACTGCCAAGAAAACCCCATGAACAGTATGACCATTAGGGTCATGAATGAATAACAACAACTCCAAATCATTTTGTTCATTCAAAATCTGATTCTAATTTGCTTTCCTAGATTTATTTTCTCTTACACCCTTTCATCCTTTATTTTATACCCAAACTAAATTACAGACTGTTCCTTAATTTTCTCTCATACTATTCTATCTTTGCACATTTTGCATGCCTCTCTTCTTATCTAGGCTAATCAAAATTCCTTTCTTGGGGGCAGCTAGGTGGTGGAGTGGACTGAACACCAGCCCTGGAATCAGGAGGATCTGAGTTCAAATGTGACCTCAGATTCTTAATAATTAATTACCTTGTTGTGTGACCTTGGCAAGTCACTTAATCCCATTGTCTTAATTTTTTAAAAAAATCCTTCTTTTGATTCAAGGCCCAGATTTAGGTGTCATCTCATTGTGAAAACTTCTCTCCTTTCCCAACCAGTCTCTTCTATCTGACAATTTTTTTCAACAAACCCTTTTTAAGTATCTGCTATATCCAAAGTAGAGGGCTAGGTATTAGGCAGGCAAAGATAAGAACAAAAAGAAGTTTTCTAAATTGCTTGGAGATAAGAAACAGATAAAAAAAAATACACAATGATTTGACAAAGGAGAGATCACTAATAACTCAGGAGATCAGGAAAAGGTTTCCTTTAATGCAGGAAGACCTTTGAATTTAAATTTGTCTTAAAAATTGTGATAATTGTATTTCAATATAATTGATTTCCTTGTCTGTATTTTATTTTGTGTATGTAAAATCATTTTCCTAAGAAATGATCCACAGACTTCACCAAACTTCCAAAAGTGTCTTTGACATTTTTTAATAACAATTTTTTAAATAATAATTTTTTAAAAGTTAAGAACTTGTGCCTTAAGGAGTGCTAGCTGAGCTGAGCTTTGAAGGATGCCAAGAATTCTAAGAAGAAGATGTGAGGAGCCCATGAATTCTATATGTGGAGGATTGACTGTACCAAGAAAGGGATTTATGAAATGGAATACTGTTTTCAAGACAAAGCAGAGTTGTTTGTTCAGAGGATAGAGCAATTTCAGTAATCTGAAATTAGGCTGGGAAGGTTGGCTGAAACAAGATTGGAAAGGGATTTTATTTTATCCTGGAGGCAATGGAGGATAAAACTCAGCCTGGAATCAGGAAGACCTGCATTCAAATTTAGCCTCAGATATTTACTAGCTTAGTGACTTTGGGTTCTCTGGTTAATTCTTTTTAGGTTTTTTTGTTTTGTTTTGTTTTTGCAAGGCAAATGGGGTTAAGTGGCTTGCCCAAGGCCACACAGCTAGGTAATTATTAAGTGTCTGAGGCTGGGTTTGAATGCAGGTACTCCTGACTCCAGGGCTGGTGCTTTATCCACTACACCACCTAGCCACCCCTCTCTGATTAATTCTTTTTTTTTTTTTTAGGTTTTTGCAAGGCAAATGGGGTTAAGTGGCTTGCCCAAGGCCACACAGCTAGGTAATTATTAAGTGTCTGAGATCGGATTTGAACCCAGGTACTCCTGACTCCAAGGCCGGTGCTTTATCCACTATGCCACCTAGCTGCCCTTGATTAATTCTTAAATAGTGAATTACATAATCTGTCTGAAGCTTCAGAAAAATTATTTTTAATAGATGTATAGAGGATGCATTGGAGATGAAAGAGATTGGAAGAAAAAGGCCTTCATGATAGTCCAGGTAAGAGGTGATGACTATAGGAACAGAGAGAAAGAAGTAGATTAAAGAGATGTTGCAGAGGTAAAATCAATACAATTTTACTGCTGATTGAATATGGGATATAACGAGAAAGGAAGAACTAAGAATGACCCCAAGTTTACAAAACTGGGTAGCTGGAAGGATGATAATACTCTCAATCAAAATAAGGGAATTTGGAGGAAAGGGAAAGGAACAAGAGAATATTGAATTCATTTTGAGAATTGATGAGCTTGAGATGTCTATGAGACATTCAGGTCAAAATGTTCAGCAGGAGCTTTTTAATTCAAGACTACAGTTTAGGAGAGACGTTAAGAATGGTTATATGAGTTTGGAAGTTAGTTGTAAACCTATAGAAGCTGTTGAGATTATCAAAAAAAAACAGATATTAGAGAGAAAAGAGAAACTCTAGCAAGGGTAAAGTCTCAGCAAACATGGTTGTGATTAGAGGACAGGAGATGGATGATATTCCAGCAAAAGAGACAGTGAAACAGGTGCTAGACTAGAAGAAGAATCAGAAAAGAGTATTATTACGGATATTAAGAAAGGATGTTTTCATTGCCAAAAGTTGCTGAGAGCTCAAAACAGATGAAGACTAAGAGAAAAGTCATTAGAAACTAAGAAGTAGGATCTGTGATAACCTTGGAGAGAATAGCTTCAGTGAAGTGGTTAGATTGGAAGCCAGACTGCAGGTAATCCTAAAACAGAATCTCTTTGTACCATTGACAGAATTATACATTATAATGTAAACCACAAATTGACTCTCTTACTCCTCCCTTCTTTCATTATGGTAAGAAGTTATACAATAGAACATTTTGGTCTTTATCATGATAATTTGGCATCCACTTAGACTGTGGGGATATATACATATATATATGTGTGTGTATGTCTATTTTAACTAGGTACCTTTCCAGAAAGTTATGTAATAAAAAAATGAGGGCTAAAATACTTTCCTTCATACTGAAAGGCATCATAGCTTCTCATG
This sequence comes from Macrotis lagotis, assembly GCF_037893015.1. Lineage (NCBI taxonomy): Eukaryota > Metazoa > Chordata > Mammalia > Peramelemorphia > Peramelidae > Macrotis > Macrotis lagotis. The sequence continues at coordinate 81,281,120 of NC_133665.1, forward strand.
CATTTATCATTTTCCCCATAGATATAGTTATTTATCTTCAGCACCAAATGCAATATTTTGCATACTGTGAGTGCATAATAATTGTCTGAGCTTTCCTTAACTCTCCAACATATTTTATGTAATACTAAGTTTTGTAGCTAACAGGAATGTTATATCCTAGCTAGAAGAAACTTTAGATTTAGTACAACCCCCATATTTGACAGGTAAGGAAAGTGAGTCCCCAAAATATTAAGCAACTCTCTGAAGGTCACTCAGATAACAAATAGCAGGGTTGATAATTGAACCCAGTTTCCCTGATTCCCAATAATTCTTTTAGAGAGAATTGCCTGAGGAGACTGAGAACCTACATGACTTATGCAGTCTTTATGACTCTGACACCAGCTCTCTATCATGCCAAATCTCAATTTTACCTAAACTTTATACCTCCCCCAAAGTCTAGTACAGTGCTCTCTATATAGCAGATTTTCAATGTGTTTGTCAAATTGAACTTTATGATTTAAATTCTATTTAAGTCCAGTTGGTCTATTTAAACTTCCATTTTTCAACACTGAAAAGCATTTTAGCAAAGCCATTTGGAAGATTTTGTTTAGGTTTGAAAACAAGGGTTCTATGTTTCAATTCTGTCTTTTTTGTCATGAATTGATGTCTTTCTGGAAGGAACATTTTAATCTGCCTGCACTCTGGAGCATTGCAAGCCACAGGTGGCTTTCTTGACACTTCTGCTCTAAAGGATCGAGTTTCCTTGACTACAGCAGCAGAATATAACAAAAATCCATTTTCAGCTTACATTGTACTGCTAAGGAGAGATCACTCTTCACTGCTATGTTCCTCTCATGTAGATAACAAGTTCACTTGACTGTGTTTATCATTAATTGCCCCCCAAAATAGAACAATGGTATTGTTTCTTAAGAAAAACAATCAATTCCCAGATCCATAGCTAATATGGAAATTAAGATTTCTTCCAATTTGGTGAGGGCAAATGGAGAGCAGGCCAGGGGAAAGCATCTGAAAACATCAAGGATATTGTTTGGTCCAAAAGAATAACACAACTGTTAGAGCAATTAGTACTTAATACTCCAGAGAGGAGAAAGCCTGAGAGTTTATGACCATAAGCATAGAAAATCTGCTTCCTGGACCAACAACAGTAAGAAAACAACAGTCTCATAATTCATTTGCCTTAGTACTACTCACACTCAGCATGAATCTGTCTCACTCATTTCTGTAGTGCTTCCTGACTCTAGTTTTGAGAAACCCTAGGTTATCTTCTATTATTTCTGAGGTGTGTTACAAAATTCAGAGGCCCATACACATTCCCACAAAATTTTCAAAAATTTATTTTTATTTTAAAATTAGGCACCATACTTCACTTAAAAGACAGAGGAGAAAAGAGGTCATGATATTTAGTCATGGTAGTATACTATACCAATATTGGGCAGCTAGGTGATGCAGTGGATAGAGTATTGGTGGGAGGACCTGAGTTCAAATCCATTTCACATTAACTGTGTGACCCTGGTACATCACTTAAAACAGTTTCCCTCCGTTTCCTTATTTGTAAAAATGAATTGGAAAAAGAAATGGCAACTTTGCCAAAATAACATCAAATAGGCTCATGAAGAATCTGAAACAAGTCATCAAGAATATACCAAGGCATACCTAGCAACTGTTTCTCAGGCTTCTTTTATACCTGCAAGAAATAATGTTAATGATAATTTTTCTGTCAAAGAATCATAAAATCTTAGAGCTAGTAGGGATCTTAGACACTTTCTTCTTCAATCCTCTTATTTTACAGTTGGAAAGCATTGGAAAGACTGTCCCAAAGTCAGAGAGCTGGTTAGTAATTCAGTCAAGACTGGAACTCAGGTCTCTTGACTCCAGTTCCAGTTCTCTTTCTAGTCTACTGTCTGCTTGCTCATAATAATGATAATTGTACTTACATAACACTTTACAATACTGTTTCTTTTGATTCTAACAGCAACCATAAGAGGTAGGTGATAATATTATCCCTGTTTTATAGATGAAGAAACTGAAAAATAAAGGTTAAGTGACTTGCCAAGAGTCATACATATCTGAGGCTGAATTTGAACTCAGATCTTCCTAACTCCATGTACAACACTCTGTCTTCACTTGAGTCACTTAGCTGAAGATATATGTATATACTCTCTTTCTTTTTTCTTTTTCTTTCTCTCTCTATAAATATATATATAAATGAATATACAAACACACATATTTAAATATATACAAATAATATTAAAACATATCTGTATAATATATATATTTTCATGAATTTATATTTCTAGTCCCAAGAAAAGGACAAAAGATACCTATATATAGACTACCATGGAAATATCCATTTTATATAAATATCCATCTATACAGGCTAAGATACATATACTTTACATATGCTTATATAATTGTACTTCTGTAGCGATTGCATACACACACAAAAACATATAAAATATTATGTATACATTACCCATATGTATCTATATAGAATGTAATTAGAAACTCTGCCTAGAATGTAATTTATTAAAGCTATTTGAAAGAATGATTTTTCTCCCCTTTACATAATCTCCGAGGCCAGATAATCCAATCTGTATCTGAACAAGAGTATGCTACAATATACTTGATGGCTTATGCAGCCTCTGCTTAAAGAACTCAAATGAGGAAGAATCCATTAGCCCAATCCAATCCAATCAAATAAGTACTAGTAACAACCTACTATTTACAAGATTCTGTGACCTCAAAGATCCATCAGAGAGTGAGGCAGATGACTTTGCACATCTCTGCTTCACTTAAATCTAATTCAAGTGAAAGCCAAGACATCACCCTCCTGATGTCATTGGTCCTCTTCCAGGAGGAAGGACAAATAACATAACAATATTTCATGCTGTAGGGGGTAAGGGGGAGGAGGGAATAACAATGAGCCTTAAAGTTAAGTACATCAGAAATTCATAGTCCCCACCCCCATCTCCATTTTATTTACATCTTTTATGGGTCAATATTTGAAAGTCTGTTCAGTGTTCACAGGTACCAATGTACCAGGTACAATGACTATTCTCCTAGAAATGAACATTCACTTCACTTAACAAGTAATATGCAAGAACATATATACACAGCTGAACAAATATACAAGAAAGAAGACTAAATCAGGATTATAACACTTTCATTTCCAAAGTGCATTCATTTGGTAATCTCATTTGATTATCATATCAACTCTGCAATTTAGGTGTAAAGTAATCTGTCTCTTTTTAGGCCTTTCCCCTAAAGATCTGTTAATTATGAAAGGGATAGAACAAAAAGTAATCCGATTTTGTATAAAGTATACAATTTTGATTAGTTATCAAAGGGTGCTATTCCTGCTGTTATTTTAATGCCTAATATGATTATAAAAATAACTTTTAATATAAACTGTTAAAAATAGCTTTCACATGGGATTTGGAAAGTTATACAGAGAAAAATCTGTCGAATAGATTAAGGATTTGAATCTTTGCTAACATGGTGGAATAACGCCTTGCTAGGACTAAGGGCAATTTCATGTTATAAAGTCAGAGAAACATCCTTTATTTATTAAAAATTAGAAAAATGTGATTAAAAATAAAAAAAGACAAGTTCAAGAGCTATACTAGTTTGGATGGAGATTTTGCAACTGAACTATGAAAGGCTCGCCTAAATAATTTCCTTTACATATTTTATCACCACAGAGAGTAAAACAATAAAAATTAGAATCATATATTTACTTGGAAATTAAGTTAGTTTAACAAAGATTATTCACATGATGGGATTAATTTGGGGGGGTTGTGATTTTTAAAATTAAAAAGTGACTCAGATTCAAATAGATCTCATTTAAACCAATGATAACAACAAAAACAGGGCTGGTAGCTATGCAAGATAGCAACTGGAAAAGAAGAACCTGAGAATTGGAGACACTTGGAGTTGTGGCAATTAGGAGCAGTGAGCCTAAAGAAGGCTTCAGCTGAGTAATTCCTAATGCATTAGAGAAAAGATTGATTCCATTTGACCAAGAGTCCCAGGGAGTTCTATTATCCTAAAATAGAAGAAGGGGAAGTTTTCATAAAGGCTTATTTCTCTGCTATCATTCTGGCTCAAGACGGAAATGCAAATAGACCTTTGCAGCTGCTTGGGGAACCTGATGAGGGGACTGTATTTCTGAATGCCATTCACTTTGCATTGTATCCAGGTGAGCAAATAATTGACTCAAGTACTCTGAATATATATCCCAGAGATAGCCGGAGGGTTGAACTCTATAGTTCTCTGGTTTGAAGAGAACTGCTATTTATTTTAAGATACAACACTTTCTAAGTCCTCTTTTAAGGTTGGTGATCAATTGAAAGTTCAAGGAAAGGCTATAAATCAAGTTGAGAAGAGGTCTCCTTAGCTGAAAAATGATAAGGAGCCAAGCAATGATCAGAGAAATAGTTTTCTGTGGTGCAGATATTCTTAAACATAATAGTTAATAATATTGAAATCTACAGTTCTGAGTTATTCTAAATACATGGGTTGTCTCTTCATGGGTTTTGTTGCCAGAGTCCTTTAAAAATATGTTGCCCATTCTTCACCATAGCTTTTGTGTACTTAGAGGTGGAGCAGCATATGTGAAAAATGAGTTTATATTTGTATTGTGATATATTTTTATTGTATATTTGCTTTAATATATTAGTATTTATTTTGCCTTATTAAGTAAATGATTTTGTTCAAGGTCTAAAAGTGTCATTACTGTAAATAACTTATTTTGTAACTATTACACACTTCAAGGACATTATATTGTGAGTTGGAAGTTGTATATAATAGACAATACATCAATGGGGACTCACCACTAGAATGATGAATTAGAGAAATGTAATTTTCCTCAAAAGGTCTAGCATTTGGATTTTGGGAGGGTTTAAAAGTAATCATGTGATGGTTATCTGCCTCTGAGAATATATTAAAGTAAGTGAAACCCAGAGAGAGGTTTCTCATGCTTAGATTTCTGGGAAACCCCTTCAAAAAAGGAACCACTATTTGCATCATTTCTCAGGTGTGGTAGATATCAGATATTGTCTCTCTTTTTTATATGAATAAACTAAAGCTGAGGAAGTTGTGATTTTGCCTAGGGCTAAGAAGTCTCTACACTGCAGTCCTGTGGAATCCTATCTAGTTCAAGCTGTTTCCTAAAACTTCAGATACTGTCTATAAAAATAATATACTGTGGGTATAGACAAAGTTAAAGTAGGTACTGATTAATAACTATAATTCCTAAGTGATGTGACTTTCTAAAAGGGGCTTCTAATGTAGGAAGGAATGAAACATAAATTTGGGGTTTCACGAATCTACAGAGGAAGTTAGATGGGAGTTTTACCCTGGAGTCAGGAGGACCTGAGCTCAAATCCGGCCTCAGACACTTAATTACCTAGCTGTGTGACCTTGGGCAAGCCACTTAACCCTGTTGCCTCGTAAAAACTTTAAAAAAAAAAAGAAGTAAATTTCAGGACAATTACTTGTTGAGTTTATCCATAACCAAAACTCAAAGAGAGTTTCCTCAGATCCTTCATATTTACTTTTCTTCTCAGGGAGATGGAAGAATTGGGATGAGCAGGAGTGGTGCGAGCCTATCTCCTCTATTCCTTGAAGTTGCCACAAGACTAAGAAACCTCTCTCCCTATATCACTTCTAGTCCAGCCCCAGCTTTGCTCCTGATTTCCCAAATTTCCTGACACATACTGATAAATAAACAAAAGGTTTGGGATCCATCTCTCCTCCTGTTCCTTTTTTTGAAGGGAGGAAAAATTACTTTTAAGAGTCATATGGATTTTTTTTAAAAACTACATTCTAGTAACATTTTTAAAAAATTAATTTATTTTTTCTTCTATTTTTAAGTTCTGAATTGTCTCTCTCCTTCCTCCGGCACCCCACACTAGAGAAGACCACCATTTAAAATAGATTTATAAGTATCTATAAAACCATACTATATGTATTTCTGTTTATCAGTCCTTTATTTGGAGGTAGATAGCAACTTCCTTCACAGATCCTTTATAGATGATTTGAGTATTTAGAGTACTCAGAATAACTTGATTGTTCATAATTATTATCCAAAGAATTTACCTGTTACAGTATACTGTATTCTCCTGGTTCTATTCTTCTCATTTTTCATTATTTCATGAAAGAATTTTCATGGGTTTTTTTTTCTAAGATCAACCAGCTCATCATCATTTACAGCATAGCATCACTTACAGAATAGTGATATTCCATCACAATCATTTACCACAACTTGTTTAGCCATTCCCCAATTGATGGGTATCCCCTCAATTGCCAGTTCTTTGCCTCTATAAGAAGAGCTGCTATAAATATTTTTAGAACATATTGGTTCTTTTCTTTTTTCCCTGACCACCTTGGAAAACAGATCAAATAGTGGTATTGATGGGTATACACTGTTTTAAATTCTTTGGGCATAACTCCAGAAAGTCCTCCAAAATGATTGGATTAGTTTGGCCAGCAGTTCCACCAACAAAGAATTAATTTCCCAGTTTTTTTTCACTTCTCCAACATTTATCATTTTCTACTTCTATCTACTTCTATCATTTTAGTCAATCAGATAGCTGTGAGATGAAATTTTATAGTTTTCATTTATGCTTCTTTAATCAATAATGATTTAGAGCATTTTTATGTGACATATATAATTTTTAATTTCTTCATTAAAAAACTGCTTATTCATATCCTTTGGCTATCTTTTGGGGAATGACTCATATGCTAATAAATTTGACAAATATCAAATATATAGAAATTTGACAAAGGTTTCTATATATTTGAGATATGAGACCTTAATTCAAGAAACTATATATATAAAAATAATTTCCCCAATTTTCTGCTTTCCTTCTTATCTTGGTTACACTGGTTTTATTTAAGCAAAACAAATTTTAATTTAACAATCAAAAATGATCCACTTTATATTTTATGATGCTCTTTCTTGTTTATTCATAAATTCTTTTCTATCCATAAGGTAATGTGTTCTATATTCTTCTAGTTTTCTCATGATATCTCCCTTTATATGAAGGTCATGTGTTCATTTTGCCCTAATTTTGGTTAATGGTGTAAGATATTAATCTATACCAAATTTCTGCCATACTACTTTCCAGTTTTCCTAACAATTTTATACCAAATAGTGAGTTCTTATCCAAAAAGCTTAAATATTTGCATTTCTCAAAAACAAAGTAACTATAATCATTTACTAATATATTTTATGACTATCTTCCACTGATCCACCTTTCTTTTTTTATCCAGATCCAAATAGTTTTGATAATAATTGCCTTATAGTGTATTTTAAGATCTGTTACTGCTAAATTTTCTTCCTTTACATTTTAAAAATTAATTCCTTTGATATTCTTGATCTCCCAAATAAGATACATTTTTTGGAATTATATTGAGAGAGAGAGACAATTCAGAACTTAAAAATAGAAGAAAAATAAATTAAATTTTTAAAAAAATGTTAATAGTTTAATTGAATGGCATTGAATTAATAGATTGGTTTAGATGGAATTATATTGACTCTACCCACCCTTGAACAATTAATAATTATCCAGTTATTTAAACCTGAATTTATTTATATAAAAAATATATTAATTTTCATGTAGTTGCTGGATTTTCCTTGACACATATACTCCTAGGTATTTTATATAGTTTAAAAAGGGTATTTCTTATCATCTCTCTTTTTTAATCTCTATTTGTTGGTGATAGAATACTGATGATTTATGTGGTTTCATCTTATGTCCTGCTACTTTGCTAAAATTGTTTCAACTAACTTTTCATTTGAATTGCTAAAATTTTCAAAGTATATCATCATATTATAAACAGATTTTCTTATCTCATTGCCCCTTCTGATTTCCTAAATCACGTTTTTTTTTTCTCATTGCTTATTGCTAGCATTTCTAGTAAATCCTGAATTATATTAGTGACAATAGGCATCCTTATTTCACATTTGATCTTATTGGGAAGGCTCCTAAGCCCCTTTAGAAATAATATTTGTTGATGATTTTAGGGAGATTCTTCTTATTTTAAGGGGAAAATATATTTAAAGCTATGTTTATGAGTGTTTTAAAAAGGAATGAGTATTTATTTTGCCAAAAGCTTTTCCTGCATCTATTGATAAAAATATGATTTATTTTATTTTATTGTTATAATAGCTTACAATAATAAGTTTCCTTATGTTAAAATATCTTTGCATTCCTTGTTTAAGTCCTATTTAGTTATATATAATCTTTGGAATATAGTATTCAAGTTTCATGGTTAGTATTTTATTTAAAATTTTTGCAACTATATTTATTAATGAAATTGATCTACAATTTTATTTCTCTATTTTTGCTCTTCCTGGTTTAGGAATCAGTTCAATAATTGATTCTTAAAAGGAATTTGGTAAGATTCCTTTGCCTATGAACTGATGCTGAATGAGAAGAGCAGAACCAGAAAAACATTGTACACCCTAACAGCAACATGGTGGTGATGATCAACCTTAATGGACTCACTCATTCCATCTGTGCAACAATGAGCGACAAATTGGGGCTGTCTGCAATGGAGAATACCATCTGTATCCAGATAAAGAGCTGTGGAGTTTGAACAAAGACCCAGGAGTATTACTTTTAATTTAGAAAAAATACTGATATCTTATTGTCTGATCTTGCTATCTCTTATATTTTATGTTTCTTCCTTAAGGATATGATTTCTCTCTCATCACACTCAAAATTTGGATCAATGTATACCATGGAAACAATGTAAAGACTGGTAAACTGCCTTCTGTGGGGGTGGGGGGAGGGAAGTAAGATTAGGGGGAAAATTGTAAAACTCAAAATAAATAAAATCTTTATAATTCATAAAAGATTCCTTTACCTATCATTCCAAATAAGTTATTTAATATTAGAATTAGTTGATTTTTAAATGTATGGTAGAATTCTATTGTAAATCCATCTGGTCCTAATTCTTTTTTCTTAGGATACTCATTTATGGCCTGTTCAATTTTTTTTTCTAAAAAATACGTTTATTTAAATATTCTATTTCCTCTTGTTATTTTGAGCAGTTTATTTTTTTATAAACATTCTTCCATTTCATTAAGTGTAAAATGTAATAGCAAATGATTAGGCAATTACTTTGATTTCATCTTCACAAGTGGCAAATTTACTCTTCATTTTTGATACTTGTAATTTACTTTTCTTCTCTTTTGAATATATTAACTAGTTATTTATCTATTATATTGTTTTATTTATTAATTCAATGGTTTTCTTACATTCAATTTTACTAAACTCAGCTTTAATTTATAGGATTTCCAATTTAGTGAATAATAAAATATTTGGTAAGCAATTATTTTAATGTGAAATTCTATTTAGAAAAATATAAAATGTGTATTCACAAAATTAATAACACCAAACTTCTAGAAATTAAAAAATTAAAGTCCATATTTTAAAATTTTATTTATTTTACAAATTACATGTAAAGATAGTTTTCAAAATTCATCCTTCTGCAGGCTTTTGAGTGCTACATTTTTGTACCACCCTCCCATCCTTCCCCCACTCCCCAGAACAAACAATTTGATACAGATTACATATGCACGTACAATCATATTTAACATATTTCCATGTTAGTCCTGTTGTGAAAGAGGAATTAGCACTAAGGGGGGAGGTGTGAATCCATGAGTAAGAGAGAGAAAAAACATAAAAGAAGCTTTTAAAAGTGAATATAATATGCTTTGTTCTGTATTCAGACTCCAAAATCTTTTTTTCTGAATGTGGATGGCATTTTTCATAGCAGGTCTTTTAGGATTGTCTTGATCACTGAACAACTGAGAGGACCTGCATCCCATCCATCATGGTTGATCATTTCACAATGTTGCTAACATGTATAATAGTCTCCTCGTTCTACTCACTTTACTCAGTATCAGTTCATGCAAGCCTTTCCATGATTTTCTGAAGTCAGGCTGCTTATGATTTCTTTCAGAACAATAGTACTCCATCACATTCATATAACCTCAATTCATTCAGTCAGTCATTCCCACAAAAAGAACTGCTATAAATATTTTTGTACATGTGGTTCTCCTTCCTCTAATTTATGATCTCTTTAGGATGCAGACCCAGTAATGGTGGTGTTGGATCAAAAGGCATACAGGTTTTTTTTAAGGTATACAGTTTTATTGCTCTTTGGACATAATTCCAAATTGCTCTCCGGAAAGGTTGGATCAGTTCACAACTCCACTAACAGTGCATTGGTGTCCTAGTTTTCCCACATCATCTCTGTTAGTGATAATTTTCCTTTTTTCTTTTTGTCATTTTAGCCAGTCTGACAGGTATAAAGTGGTACCTCAGAGTTGCTTTAACTTGCAATTCTATAATCAATAATGATTTGGGAGCATTTTTTCATATGACTATAGCTTTAATTTCTTCATCTGAGAACTGCCTGTTCACGTCCTTTGATCATTTATCAATTGGAAAATCACTTGTATTCTGATAAATTTGACTCAGGTCACTATATATTTTAGAGTCCTTTATTAGGAAATTTGAAAAAAAAGTTTATAACATGAAGTTATTGAACTCAAGTCTTGTTTATCATTCATACAACAATTCATACAACTCCTCATACAAAACTCCCATCCATTAGCTCAATGTCATGGGTGTTTGATGACACATCTTAGGAGAGGCTCTGACTGTTTTGCTGCCTGTGCTCCAGTCTGTGGTTGATCACAAGCACTCCCTGGGCAAGTCTGGTGAGTGGATGCATGCTTAGATCATTACATTTCATGAACCTGAAGCACCAGTTGTGTCTTCCATTGAAATCAATCTCTTCTTTTTCATCAGCAATTCTTCTTGCCTCCTGCTGAACCATCTTTGTAGACACAGGAGTTCCAATTCTCTTTGTTCTTCAATCCCATCTCTTCAATTTCCTCTCTAAAATCAGGCCATTTAGCTGACTTGCTTCTCATGGCCTTCTTCTGCCATGTTGTTTTCAGGAGGGTTTCTTCTTCCTATAGCCAGTCTCAGATTGCTACCTCAGTTGAAGGAGGATCAAACTGACATTCAGCAGCATGACTTCCATCACTTTTGCAAACTGGATTCCTTTGAACTTCAATTCAGCACTGGACGAAAATCTTTTCTGAGCCATTTCTGGGCAGAATGTGGTAAAATGTAACCTAATAGACCAATAACAAATGTGAAACAATGAGCAGAAAGGCAAGCATGAAAAAAGCAGGAAATGCCCATTGTATAAGATGCTTCCAATTTTTCACCCCAAATTTTTTGAAAAAGCTTGTGTCTTTTACATAGGGAAATATAGTCCTACACTTTTCCTTAATCTCCTAATTGACTTATAAAATCACCCTTAATGTTTAAATCCTGTATCCATTTCAACCTTATCTTGGTATAGGATGTGAGATATTGGTCTATGCCTAATTTTTGCCATACTATTTTTCAGTTTGTACAGAAGTTTTTTGTTAAATAATGAGCTCTTCTCCTAGAAGCTAGTCTCTTTGGGTTTCTCAAACAGTAATCATTTACTACCTAATCTATTCCAGTGATCCATGTCTCTATTTCTTAGCCAGCACCAGACAGTTTTGATGACTGCCACTTTATAATATAGTTTAAGAAGTCTAGACTATGTTCCTTTGCATTTTTTTCATTAATTCCTTTGATATTCCTGAACTTTTGTTCCTCCAGATGAATTTTGTTACTATTTTTCCTAACTGTAGAATAAGTTTTTCGTAGTTTGCTTGGGATGGTACTGAATAAATAATTGAATTTAGGTAGAATTGTCATTTTCTTGTATTAATTTGCCCTATGAACAATTAACATTTTTCCCAATTGTTTAGGTTTGATTTTATTTGTGTGAAAACTTTTGTTTCTGGGTTTGTCTTGGGAAGTAGATTCCCAAGTATTTTATATTGTCTACAACTACTTAAAATGATTTTTTTCTTTCTAGTTCTTGCTTGTTGGGCTTTGTTGGTCATATATAGAAATGTTGATGATTTATGTGGGACACATAAATCCTACAACTTTGCTAAAGTTGCTAATTGTTTCAAGTAGTTTTTTTCAAATGATTTTCTAGGGATCTCTAGGTATACCATCATATCATTTGCAGACAGTTTTGTTTCCTCACTGCCTATTCTAATTCCTTTAATTTCTTTTTCTTATTGCTAAAGCTAAATTTTGTAAAGTGATATGGACCTCCTTGCTTCACCCCTGATCTTACCAGGAATGCTTCTAGTTTATTCCCATTACATATAATACTTACTGATGGTTTTATAGATACTGCTTAACATTTTTAAGGAAAACTCTATTCCTATATTATTCTTTATTTTTAATAGAAATGCATGCTGTATTTTATCAAAAGACTTTTTCAGCATCTGTTAAAATAATCATATGATTTGTCAATTTTATTATTTTTTTTTAGGTTTTTGCAAGGCAATGGGTTAAGTGGCTTGCCCAAGACTACACAGCTAGGTAATTATTAAATGTCTGAAGCCGGATTTGAACTCAGGTACTCCTGACTCAAGGGCTGGTGCTCCATTCAATGTGCCACCTAGCCACCCCCTGTCAATTTTATTATTGATATGTTCAATTATACTTACCATCCCTGCTTACCTGATATAAATTCTACCTGTCCATAGTGTATTATCTTAGTGTTAGCATGTGTAATATTTTTGCTAAAATTTCATTTAAAATTTTTGCATCAATATTTCATTAGGACTCAGGGAGAGCGAGGTAGCACAGTGGATAGAGTACTGGCCCTGGAGTCAGGAGGACCTGAGTTCAAATCTGACCTCAGATACTTAATCATTGTCTAGCTATGTGACCTTGAGCAAGTCACTTAACCCCATTGCCTTAAATAAATAAGATTTTTAAAAAAATATTCATTAGGACTCTTCCTGGTTCAGGTATCAGCACCACATTGGTGTTGAATAAGAATTTGGCAGGACTCATGTTCATCTATTTTTTCAAATAGTTTATGTAGAATTGGAATTAAATTTTCTTTAAATATTTAGAAGAATTCACTTGTAAACCCACCTACCCCTGGAGAAATTTCTTTTTTTTAATTAATTTTTATTAAAGATATTATTTGAATTTTACAATTTTCCCCCCAATCTTACTTTCCTCCCCCCCACCCCCACCCCACAGAAAGCAGTCTGTCAGTCTTTGTTTCCATGTTGTACCTTGATCCAAATTGGGTGTGATGAGAGAGAAATCATATCCTTAGAGAAGAGACAAGAATTCTAAGAGGTAACAAGATCAGACAATAAGATATCTGGTTTTTTCTAAATTAAAGGGAATAGTCCTTGAACTTTGTTCAAACTCCACAGCTCCTTAACTGGATACAGATGGCACTCACCTTTGCAGACAGCCCAAAATTGCTCCCAATTGTTGCACTGAAGGAATGAGCAAGTCCTTCAAGGTTGTTCATTGCTCCGATGTTGCTGTTAGGGTGTACAGTGTTTTTCTGCTTCTGCTCATCTCACTCAGCATCAATTCATGCAAATCCCCCTGGAGAAATTTCTTAGGGAGTTCACTGATGGCTTTTTTTTTTTAGATTTTTCAAGGTAATGGGGTTAAGTGGCTTGCCCAAGGCCACACGGCTAGGTAATTATCAAGTGTCTGAGGTCGGATTTGAACCCAGGTACTCTGGACTCCAAGGCCAGTGCTCTATTCACTGTGCCACCTAGCCACCCCATTGATGGCTTTTTTAATTTCTTTTTCTGAAATGGGGTTATTTAAATATTTTATTTTCTCTTCTATTAGTCTTGGCTAAAATCCATATTTCTAATATCAGTGTTCTACAGGTGTTATACAATACTTATCTCCAAAGAAATGAAAATTAGTGTCTCATGGAGGACAATGAAAAGGAGCATGGTGGATATGAGCAGGCTCCAATATATTGTTGCATCTTAGGAACTGAGAAGCAGAATATATTATGGGTGGGTGAGCAGACAGGCAGGGAAAATGACATCAACTGAATTTCATTAAATTTTTTTTTGATGTCATGAAAAAGTGAGGAAAGAATTTTTCACCCTAGAGTGAATTTAGGGGAATAACATGAATGAGGGTACCATGAGATGAATAGGCATTGTGAATTGTGATCTGACTCTGGCACTGTGTCTTAGGTGCTACAGATACAAAGATAAAAACAAGGAACTCCCTGCCTTCAAGGAGCTTACATTCTATGGGATAAACATAAACCATATAGAAAGTAAACATTAAGTCATCTGTTGCCTCCTACCACTTTCAACTCAATTTTGAGGAGGCTAGGAAAGGTCTCATCGAGGAGGTGTCATTTGAACTAAGTTTTGAAGGAAGCTAGAGATTCTAAGACCAGAGGTAAGGAAGGTTCATTATAATCATGTAGGACAGTTTGTGTAAAGACACTGAGACCAGAAATCCAGAGATAAAACATATGTGAGGATTTGCAAGTATTTTTGAAAATCAAAATTCATGTTTATAGCTATATATATGTAAATATAATAAATTATATATAACATATAATACTTAATATGTTAATATAAATAAATTTGAATCCTAGTGATTGTATTTGCTTCACATATATAGAAATCACATATATACACATTACCTGTGATATTCTGAGATTATAAATGATTATCAAATGAGATAATTTATATAAAGTGTTTAGTGAATTTTAAAGCATCATATTTGTCATTCATATAGTTATAATTAAGATTCATATGTATGTATATATTATACACACACTCATATACATATGTATACCCTAAGAAAATCAGACTAAACATGTTTTCATAACTACCCAAAGAAAATCAGGTACATGATGAGTCAACAAAAATAAGGATAAAAACCACACCACAATAATCTGATTGATCTCAAACACTTTTCACTTAATTTTCTTCTTTTTATCCTTTAGGTACACCAGATAAAATTTGAAATTGAATGAGATTTTAAAATGGAGCTGTGGGCCAATCTCCCATTGTTCTGTAATAGTGTCATCTCAAATATCTGCACCCCATTCCTTGAGGGTCACGGGTCACTTCATTTTGGGTATGTCTATTATTATACTTCAAGCTCAAATGACTTACAGATGAGCAACTTGCTCACGATGAACTCAAATAACCCCTATGCAAAACTGTGAAGTCATTGAATTTTGCTTTGGCACTCTCTCACTTTATCATGACTAAGTGCTGACTCAGGTTTTTAGTGCTTTTGTGATTGCTCCTGTCCTCTCTTTCCTTGAGTTACCCCCCATTCAAAACTTCACTGATTCTAGCTTTTAGGACCCTCTGCACTCTGCCCCCCCAAGAGATCCCAAAGTATCCATTCCAACAAACTCTCCAAATTCCTTATCTATGGTAGTAAGCTTCACTCCTGACAAAGCTTCTAGCAAATTGAGGTTTTAATGCTTTATCTGAGTGAATTTGATCAAGTTCCCTTCAGCTAGCCTAGTCTCAGTTTTTTCAACTTTCAAATGGTAATAAGAATTCTTTTTTTAAATATTTTCCTTAATTATATTTTCAATTATATGTAAAGATAGCTTTCAACATTAATTTTTTGTAAGATTTTGAGTTCCACATTTTTCTGTCTTCCTCCTTTCTCTTCCCACTCCCCATGACAGTGAATAATCTGATATAGGTTATATATAATAAGGGTTCTTGTATTATTTATTTCATAAAGTTGATGAAGAAAGCATTTTGCAAACCTCCCAGACCTTTAGAAATGTGTTACATTATTTGGATACTATGATGATCCTATGATTTAATTGATGTGAGTAGTCCTTCTAATGATGCATATTCATCACCAATTCATGCTTACCCATCCTCTTTGACTCATATCCATGTTCTTTCTTAAATCTACCCAACCCATTAAATCATTTGACATTATCTATGACAGAGACCAAATGATGCAGAGACTTTGAATACTGATGATGTGCCTTAATATTACAATAGAGATTTTGAAAGACTTTTCTGAAGGAAAGAGAATCCATGGTTTATTCTTTGAATAGACATCCTAAAAAGAACTCGGATAGTTCTGGAGGGCTGTTTGTTTTGGGTTTCAGTGATTTTAAGAAAGGACTTTTCCCAGGAAAGGAGATATCATTTGAGAAAACTAATAGGCAAGAGTAAAATGCAAGCAGATTAGCATATAAACCATTGAGAAAGAAAAGAGAACATAGAAATGTAGCAGAGGAAAGCATGCTGAGAGCTAAGACCAGAGACCAGACTCAACCAGCAAATGTAACTATTTTCAGTAGAGGATAGGGAAATACTTTTAGCAACCCTGCTTTCCCAGAAAACAGAAGTAAACCCTGTTGCAATTTCTATACTTTGTTTAAATGCTCATTTATATTTATTTATTACATAATTATGCTAATAAATTACCTGGTATTAAAAGTGATGTTTGTAGTTGAAAAATAAGAGAAGGGAAACTAGTTTATGTGAAAAGAGGTTTCCCCACTTTCCTTAGATGTAGACAATGGGATTCATGAGATATATAGTGCTGGTAATTTCTGAGATTATTCAAAAGTATAGCCACTAAATTGCTTTGGAACACAATGAAAGAAAATTTGTAAGGACACTGGACTACAGGGTGGTGGAGGCACTCACTTCCCCTGAGTACAGTGTTAATAGAATAGCATCACAAAATAGAAATACTCCCATGTCTCCTTATACAGCAACTTCTATTCAGAATTTAATTTTTTCCCCTTCCTTTTTTGGAATCCCCCATTTAGGTATCATTTCACTCAAGATCAGCATACATTTCATAGGGCAATAAATGCAAATTTTCTTTCATTGCTGCTCTTGTTTAATACATTAAATGAAGTGTTTTTAAGAAATGCATGTGGTGCTGCCTAATCATACACTTGTCAATTGATGACTTTTGTGCAACTTCTTCTAACTGCACTTAAATGTTCGTTATTCTCTCTTAATTTTCTTCCCAGTACTTTTGCAAAAACAATGAGGTCATCTAGGTATTCTAATACTTCTAAGAAATTCATGTCTCCATCTACTTTTTCTATAAGTCATTGAAAATTGGCAGATGACTTCATAAAACTTGGAGCAATTAGCTTTCATCGGATAAATTGGATTTTATGATCTTCTTATCTTCCTCTGCTACAGTAATCTGATAGTATCTATAACATAAATCCAACCCTGAAAACCAGGGACTGCCTAGCAGAGAAGTCTTCACATGGGTCTATTTTAATTCCCTTGTTCAGGATCTGGTAGTCTATGTATAGTCATGTTTACCCACTTTTCCCTATTATCTCTGTGATTGATGCTTGTGG
Organism: Macrotis lagotis; assembly: GCF_037893015.1. Lineage (NCBI taxonomy): Eukaryota > Metazoa > Chordata > Mammalia > Peramelemorphia > Peramelidae > Macrotis > Macrotis lagotis. The sequence goes on from NC_133665.1 coordinate 81,298,385, forward strand.
GCTATTGGACACTGTGATGATGCCACTGAAGAACAATTCTTTCAGATGGTTTCTGAAGTTTTTTTTCATTAAAGGTAGAGGAATGTTCCTGGAGTATTACCTCTGAGGTGGGAGTCATTAAGTAGGATTCTACATACCCTACTAATTAATGCATTAAGAATATGACTTTCCTGTTTCTGAACTTCTGCTTCAACTGTTCCTTCCTTTCTTCTACTTCTGAAGAGTCACCAATCAAATTTCCCAGGCTTCACTTCTTAGTCTAAAGGTGGTGTAGTGGATAAAGCACTGGCCCTGGATTCAGGAGTACCTGGGTTCAAATCCAGTCTCAGACACTTAATAATGACCTGGCTGTGTGGCCTTGGGCAAGCCACTCAATCATGCTTGCCTTGCAAAAACCCCCTAAAAAACAAAAGCAAAAAACCCCCAAAAACTAAAGGGCCAATTAAAAAATAACTTTCCCAGCAAAACTGCGTATACTCCTAAATGGAAAAAAAAAATGAGCATTTGATGAACTGAAAGATTTTCAGGTATTTGTTTCAAAAAGACTGAAATTCTTTAGAAAATTTGATATAAAGATCAAGAACAAAATATAAGGAAAGACTATTAGATACTCATTAAGGTCAAACTGCTATTTATTATTTATATGAAAATATTAAAAATGTATCTTTAATATTATCATTACTAAAATTTTTGAAAGAAAAGTTGATACTGAATTGTATATGATAGGGTGATTCTAAAAAACAGAAATTAATAGGAAACAGTAAAAGGAGCAATAATATAAAAATAGGGTGTGAAAGGAAAAACTAATACAGAGGAAACATCTGGGGGTGGAGGGCTGGTAATGTTGATACCTTACTCTCATCTGAGTTGAAGAGGAAATAATGTGTTCATCTGGAAGTTTTCTGAATATGGAGAAAACCGAGGGATAGGGTGGGAGAGATAATGAATTTATGTTAGGCGCTGCCATTTCCTTCTACTCTCCTATAAACTCCAGCACAGATTAAATAGATTCTCAAAAGGAATAGGTATTGGGTCCCAACTTGTTGCCAACAGTATACCAACAGTATTTTAAATAGACTTGACCTCTTTGGGCTATAGGCTTAGTGAAGTATCACTGGTCAAAAAGTGTGCATTCTATTTTTAGGTTGAATTATTATTGATCCGGCAAGGTCTTAGAATAATTTCTCGTTAGATTATAATTCTCCTCAAGGCAGAGACTATGCTTTAATTGCCTTAGTTTCCAATTCAAGTCAACCAACATTGATTAAATAATTACTGAGCAGAATACTAGGTGATGAAAGCAGATACAAAATTTAGATAAGATATATGTTCTTCTTTCATGGAACTTAAAATCTAGTAGGGGAATATGACATCTAAATTGTAGGATAAAATACTATAAAAGTTCATCAGAGAGGTCCAAATAGTGAGGTTCAAGGGGGTTGAATGACTTTTGACTGTGAGATCAGAGGTTTCTGGAGAGGAAGTATTTGAGCTGAACTTTGTAAAGACTGAATAGCAATTTGAAAGATGGGTAAGCCAAGATAGATAGATGAGAGACAGAAAGAGATAGACAAATAAAGATAAATATTGTTAGATGTTAAAATAGATAGATAAAAATCTCATTTAGTATCTAACGTTGTGCCTTGCCCATAATAGGTGTTTAATAAATATCCATTAAATTGAATTATTCAGATATTAAGAGACTCTATTTTTTAACAGCCACATTCTCCCATTACGCACACAACCACACTGATAGTACACACTAACTCTTCTTTGAAATGTAAGTTAGTGAGACTACACCTTTTTGTATATGGGAAGCAATTCTTCTGTCACTTCTATGATGGAGTTAGTGTTCTCAGCTGTCATTAGTGTGGGGGCACCTGTCTGAATGTGTCTTTCCCACAGTAACCCCAAAGCCCACCTATATTTCACCATGCCCCTGCATGCACGAGGAAGCCTACTCAGGCAAAATGCATTGTCCCTTTAATCTTGTAACACATGGGCGAATGATTAAGAGCACATGGAAAACAGTTCCACAGCTAAGTTAAAATTCAGATGGGAATGAGAGAACAACTTGCACAGCTTTCAACTGACTCGGGGCCAAATGCAGGACAGAATGTGAGGAAAATATGCCAAAATAGAGGGCAGATGGGGGAGGGCAAGGAAGTAATGGGGAAATAGCTAGAAATAATCATCCTTTGTGTTTACCTTGATAAGGCTTTCTCCAAGGTGCTCAGAGGATGCGGGGGGGGGGGGAATCATAGTGTTGATTCTCATCATAATCCAAGGAAATATTTATATATCATTTTATGAAGGATTTTTCATTCAGATTTATATCTTAAGGTCTTTATAAATAACAAGTTGGCTTGACTATCTTGGCTCAAAAAGAAATGAAATATTATTAAAATGTCTATAATGTAAATATTAACATATTATACATTTTCCCCTCTTGAGGTGTAGAATTTAAATAATAATGTGGTAGGAAACAAGTTGTAAAGAACATTGAAGGAAATTTGAAAGCAAAGCAAAACTTTCCAGTTGATTTTGGCTTCTTCTGTGAACTTAAAGTTTGACCCAGAATTTCCATAAGATTGGTAAACCCTCAGTCAAATTTGAAGAAGTTTGGATGAATTTGGTACAAACATGAAACTCTTAAGAAATTTTTTCTTTTCTGAGGATTTTCCAAAAGTAGATCCCAGTTGGTAATAAGGGCATGAAATCTCCAGGTAAGAAGAACATTTTCCCCAATGCTGATCATAGTTCCTGAGGGTATAGTTATCTTGAAGATCTTTACCAGTCATTCATTTGCTCATTCATTCAACACACATTTATTAAATTTTTTTCCCCAATACAAAACACTTTTAAGAATAGGGAGAAACAGTCTAGCCCTCATAGAACTTATAGGCAAGTCAGGGACTATAATACTACACAATAAATGCACTACAGCGAAGTAAAATAACTAGCATTTATTTGGTGCTGTATAAATAACATCTTTGTTTAAGCCACACAATAATCTTGGGAGGTAGATGCTATCATTATCTCAATTTTAGAGATGAGGAACTAAGGCAGAGTTACTCAGGGTCACACAGCTAGTAAAATATCCAAGGTTGGATTTGAATTCAGCTCTTCTTGATTTCAGGTCCAACACTGTCAATGGATAAGAGTACCCTAGTACCCTTGCAACTTTGAGCTTCAGTTCTAAAAGAAGGTCTTTCGTAATCTCAACCAAGTCCTATGTAAAGCATGAGGAAGAAAAAATCATAACCAATGGGGAAACTCAGGGAACATCTTGAATGAGGGAATATTTTAGTTGGTTTTATAGATCATTGTTGTTTGACAAAGAGTACCTTGCCATCAGGAATGTGTTGTCATGATATGCAGCTGAATTGGACTTAGATGAGGGAGGGCTATATAGATCATAGTATCATAGTTTAGAGCCAGAAGGAATCTTAAAGGGTTTTTTAATTTATTTTACAGGTGAGGAAAGTGAGGCTCATAGACATTAAATAACTTGTCCAGTGTTACCTGGCTAGATGAATAGTAGAGGAAGGATTTGAACCCAGGGCCCCTGGCTCTAAATATAATGGCCTTTCAGAATTCTGTGAGTAAAAAACAGAAAGGAAGGACATTCCAAGTATAGGTAAGAAATGAGTGAAAGCACAAAATCAGAAAAATCTGGGAATATTCAGAGAAGACAGGAATAAGTTGGGAGAATGGAAGGTAGAGTGTAGACTGTGCAGAAGGCAATAATATGGGATAAAATATATCTAAACCTCAGTCTCCCTCATACTCTGATTTTTTTCCTGCACTCACTTTCTTATCCTGTGTCTTAATCCTTAGGATAAGAACTGGCATAGGGAATTCCCTTGAAAAGAAACCCCTTCTTCCACTGAATCTCTCATCTTAAAGAATTGTTTGTAGAACCAAGAGTTTAAGTGATTTGTCTAGGATCACAAAATGAGCACATGTCAGGGTGGCACTTTTATTTCGAGAGAAATAATAGAGAGCAAAGATAATATGTATTAATGCATAAATTATGGGTCATTAGAATTAAAGGATTGAAGCTTTAGAGTTGGAAAAGATCTTGGAGATCTTCTAGGCCAACCTCCTTTTTTTTACAGATGAGGAAATGAGCTGAAAGAAATCAGATGACCTGACCAAAGTTATGCAAGTCATGGTTCAAGTTAGAACTTGAACTCAGATCTTTTGACTCCAAGTCTAGTGGTTTTTCTACTACACCACATATTTCCTTTTAGCCAATTTTTGCCTGGTCCTGATCAATCAGTGTATAGGATATTATCCTGCACTTTTATTTGCCAAGAAATCATCATCTGTTTTATTCCCTTTTTATAACTTGTCCTAAATCCATTTCTTTCCATCCATCTACTTTTTTAAAAATATGAATCTCTAATAGTAATTAATCCTGCAACGTAGGAATCAATAGATCACTCACTGAATCTTTAACTAGATTATTCAAAAATAGTCATCTAAAGAAACATGGGCAGCAAGGTGGCACAATGGATAAAATGCTGAGCCAGTTTCATACACTTTCTAGCTATATGACAAGTGTAAAGTAAGCTAGAGAAAGAAATGGTAAACCACTCCAGTATCTTTACCAAGACAACCCCAAATGGGATTCCAAAGAGTCAGACAGGCCTGAAATGACTCAACAACAACAGTAGAAAGACATAGTAAAATAGACAAACCTTTCAATCTTGAGTTTTTCCTTCCCTAATTCAATGAGCTACTCCTATTAACTCAATTCCAAGAGCATATACTCATATTTTTTTAAAATTTTATTTATTTATTTTACAAGCATTTATAATCGATTCCCATTTTGTTCCTCCTCACTATTGCCCTCCTTTTAAACATTCATAATTTAGCCAAACTCTTGCTTCAACCAGGTAGAAAATCTATATATCTTTCAGTCAAACACTTATAAAGCATTTACCATATTGCTGCCAATGTACTAAGTGTTGAGGATACAAAGAAACATAAAAGACATTCTCACTTCTTGAGTATTTTACAGTTGAATGGTGGAGAAAGCAAACAATCAACCATGCACAAACAAGCAATATATAGGATATATTGGAAATACTCAAACAGAGGGAAGGTATTAGAATTAACTAGGATCAAGAAAGTCTTCCTGTAGAAGGGAAGCTTTTAGCTCAGATTGAAGGAAGCCTGGGAAGCTAGGAGGTGGAGATGAGGAGGAAGAACATGCCAGATGTGGGGGGAAAGCCAATGAAAAATGTCCTGAGTTGGAAGGAGAATCTTGTCCAAAGAATGACATTGAGACCTATGTCACTGGATCTAAGAGTTCATGATGGGAGGGGAGAGAGGATTAAAAATCCTGGAAAGGTGAAGGGGTAGGAGGAGGGCAGGCTATAAAGGACTCTGAATGCCAGAGGATTTTATATTTTATGACAGAAGTAATAGGGGAGCCACTGAAGTTTATTGAGTGACATGGTCAGATGTGTTCTTTTTTTTTTAAGGTTTTTTTTTTTGCAAGGCAAATGGGGTTAAGTGGCTTGCCCAAGGCCACACAGCTAGGTATTTATTATTAAGTGTCTGAGACCGGATTTGAACCCAGGTACTCCTGACTCCAAGGCCGGTGCTTTATCCACTATGCCACCTAGCCGCCCCAGATGTGTTCTTTAGGAAGATCATTCTGAAAGATCAGTGTAAGATGAAATGGAATGAGAGACTTATGGCAGGAAGCCCAACCATCAAACCACTGCAATAGTCCAGTGTTGAAGTGATGAAGGTCTTCACTAGGGTAATAGGAGTGTCAGGAGAGAAAGGGGACTTTACTCCCCTCAACATATTTTATGATCCAACCACATTGGTCAGATTGTTGTCATGTGCAAACATGACTTTGTAGTAAACAACATGCTTAGAATTGGTCTCCTTACTCACTTTCACCTCTTTGCTTCCCTTATTTTCTTTAAGACTCAAGTAGATCTCATCTTCTCTAGTCCTCCCAGTTAGTAATGCTTTTCCCTCCAAGATCATCTTTTATCTTCTCTGCATATACATCGTTTGCATCTGGTTATTTACATATTGTCTCTGTAGTACTTCCAGAAGAATCCGTATTGTTCTTTGTCTCAATGTGTATCCTGATACTTAACACAGTGACTAGAAAAATAGAAAATGCTTAATGACTGGCTAGAATTCATCCCTTCTTAACCTCCTTCAAGAGGCATCATAAGTATCACATTTTACATAAAACTTTTCCAATTTTCCCAATTGCTAATACTGTCCCTTTCTCTCTTTTATTCAAATGTCTTGTATTTATTTGTATTTTTCTCTATATGTTTAGTTTATATGAACTTAAATATGTACATGTTGTCTCCCCTTGACAGAAAGTAAGGTCCCAAGAAGAGGAATTATTTTCTTTTTCTTCTTTTTTTCTCTCTTTCTCTTTTTTCCTTCTTTCCTTTCCTTTTTCCTTCCTTTCTCCCCCCCACTTCCTTCTCTTTCTATACCCATCATTTATCCCAGTGTATGATACCTAGAAGGCTCTGTTTGTGTTCTGGCTGATTGATTCTGAAGCAAAAAGAACAACAAAAGCATGGTTTGGGGAAACATTACTATTTCAAGCCCTATACAGAAAGTGTTGGTTGAAATTTATTCTTTTCTGTCTTATTAAAAATAAACTTGGTTTTATTGCTAAGTTGAGTAGAAGAGCCATAAAACACATACTTAGAAAATAAAAGTAAGGTCTGTGGAAGTTATGAAGCTACTATATTCATTTCCTGTTCTAAAGTCATGGAATTTTACATTTGGAAAGGACTTGAGTTATCACCTACTCCTCATTTTACAGATGAGAAAACCCAGGTCTAGAAAAGGTGTGACTTATCCAAATTTTTACATGATATCATTTGAAGAAAGCACTGTGCAAATGGTAAAAATCCTTATAAATGACATCATTTATTGTTATCATTATTACCCAGGTCATATAGCTAATTCGTAGTAAGCATTGATTAGAATTTAGCTCTTCTGACTTTCTGTCCAGACATAGGAATTCAAGATATACTATCTCCATACTTTAACAAAGGTTTCCCCCCCTCTTGGAATCCCTAGTGTTTTTCAAAATACAGTCCAGTCCCATCTCACCTGGAAAGGCTTTTTAGATAGTTCCTGTTGATGCTAGTGTCATCTCGATATTTTTGAGTATTCATACTTACATATGTGTACATGCTGAATTTCCTCAGGAGAAAATAAGTTTAATGAAGGTAGAGTGTTTTATTTTTGTCTCACAGTTCTTTGCACATAGTAGGCACTTATCAAAAGTTTGTTGAATGGAATGGTTCATCTTTGTAACTTAGCAAGGAAGTAAAGATGATCAATAGCTACTTGTTGAATGAATTAAGTGAATGATAAATGACAATGAAAGAAACATGAAATTTTAGTTCTGGAAGTACTCTTTGAAGTCCACAAAACCAACCCAAATCAAAGCATTCATTCTTTCTACAACATATGTGACAGCTGCTCTTCCAGCCTTCATTGACAGGATCTTATTTCCTTCTGATGCAATCTGTCCCACATTTTGATCTGTCCCAAATATTAAAAGAGCAACTAAGTGACCCAGCAAATAGAATGCCAAACCTGGAATCAGGGAGACTCATCTTCACAAATTCAAATCCAGCCTCAGATATTTACTAGCTGTGCGAACCTGGGCAAGTCACTTCACCCTATTTGCCTCAATTTCCTTATCTGTAAAAGGAGCTAGAGAAGGTAATGGCAAATATCTCCAGTATCTTTGCCAAGAAAACCACAAATGTAATTATAAAGAATTGAACACAACTGAAAATGACTAAAAAGCAATAAATACTGGGAATTTTTCCCTTCTATCCTTTTTTTAAAATTTTATTTATTTAAGGCAATGGGGTTAAGTGACTTGCCCTCACACAGCTAGGGAATTATTAAGTGTCTGAATCTGGATTTGAACTCAGGTTCTCCTGACCCCAAGGCCAGTACTCTGTCCACTGCACCACCTAGCTGACCCCCTTCTATCCTTTTTGAAACCTGCATCTCTGCAATGTCTCCTATCCTTTGGAAGTGAGAAGAACAAAATTAATCCCCCCCTAGACATAATAGCTAGCTCTTCAAGTAATTTAACCAGTTCCACTGAAGTCTTTTCTTCTATGGGCTAAATTCTCTTCCTCATATGGCCTGGTCATCATCTTCTCCACTTTTGCAATGCATTTCAGACTTTTTGTTGTTGTTGTTTTTGAAAAGCAAATAGGGCTAAGTTCAGACTTGTTTTTAAAACACTTCAGCTAGTAGAATGCAGAGAACCCACAACTTAAAAGTTCTAGTTGCCCCCTGCCTCTTAAGGCAAAAAATATTTAAGATCTGCTGCTGGTGCCATTGTTTATTAATTCCTTGGGAAACTGAAGCCAAATTCTTGATTTCTCAGGGAAGGAGTAAAATGTTAGTGGCAACAGCAAGGAGTCTGGTAGAAGAAAGAGGTGGAAATGCTTTGCTTTTTTTTCTACTTTAGAAAAACAGAAATGGGAAACTGAGATCTGAGAAACCAGTTCACCTTCCTACAAGTATTCAGCACCTGGTATTATGGTACTTATACTACAGTATTATATTTACAACATATACAATTTACAGTTGTTCTAGATAGAAAATAAATGTCAGAGGATATCCAGGGCTCCTTTCACATTGAGTCTTAATTGGAACCATTAGGGATAGAAGCTTTGGTCTTAACATATTGAGTCTCAGGAAAGAACAAGTTCATATGGAAGTCAAAAGAAATATTTAGCCATAAGCATTAATTACATATATTTTATTAGCTTTGGTATAACAGTAAATATAGTGCACACAGCATGCTACTTTATTATAGAAACAAGATTAGCACCAATCTGTGACTTCAGTTATCCAGACCCATGAAATCCAGTATTCGTGAAAGTAAACCCATTGTCTTCTTTATTATATTGAAAAGTGTAAACATGAAGAAAAAAATCTAAGTAAACTCTTTATTTCTTTCCAACACTCTTGTGAAAGAAGCAGTGATTAAGTCTATTTTTAACCAACATGGGCTGAGAATTTGTTTTTCAAAAATAATCAAAGCTCTCTAAAAATCACAAACCTATCTCCCTGTCTATAGGGAGAGGACCTGGATCTATGATTTCATTGGTCATGGGAGCCCTAAAGTGAGGAAACTCCCACTACAATACACATCAGAAACATTGCAAATTATAGTCTGGGAGACTTGCCTAGAGCATTGAGAAGTTACAAGACTTGTCTAGTCACACAGTAAGTGAATATCAGGTCTCCCCAGTTCCAAGGCTAGTTTTCTATCCACTATGCCATATTGTTTTCCTTGTTGACGCAGAATGACAAATCAGTTTTATTTTTCCTGAAGTAGAGTTTGAAAAGAGTTCTTTCCGAGGGGATTTTAATTCAAATTAAAATCCAAGTTATCTGTAAACTTCTACTACTTCCCCTGGATGCTATAGAAGCTATCACACTTCTCTCTCTTCATCTTTCCTTTCTTATTCCTCTACTCTTTTCATTACCCTTCTTCCTTTCCCATACTACTTCTGCCCAAACCTAGAGTAGGTATTATGGTGGTTAATAGAATATACTTCATAAGGAATGGGCTAGAGGGACTCGGGTCAAATATTCCTAATTTCTCCCTTTCTTAAACCCAATCCTGAAGAATAAAAGAAAGTACTAATAAATGATGACCTATACCCAGCTCTTCCCTTTCTTTCAAATTTTAGTACCCCACCCTAGTTCTACTACTCTCTGTTCTTATGGGTAAAATCACTTAAATTCTTTTTCCTCATCTTAAAATAAGAAACATGGACTAAATGGTCTCTGAAGTCCTTTTCAGTTTTAAATCTATGACTTTACAGTAAAATTTCTTTTTTATTCACTGGATTTGAATTAATTGCATTTAATTTTAAACAGAAAATGAAAGTCTTTTTGATCACTAAATTAAATGCCTGATTATCAAAAAATTTAATGGGCACAGAAATAATTATTTTTTTCAAAATTGTTCTTTTCTTTATGAATATAATTAAAAACCAGCATTTTCTATCATTTTGATAATACAATTTCTTTAAATATTTAAATAATCACTGGAGATATGTGCAATAGAATTTTAACAAAGAAACTTTTCTGACTATTTACACATTTATATTGTTTGTACCTTATTTTCTAAATTCTTTCTGTGGAATAATACTTTAATTCCAAGTAAACAACAACAATAGCTCAAGATTTCTGGGGTAGAGTAAAGATGCAAAGAGATTACCATCCTTTTGCAAACATATCCCTCACACACTGAACATTCACTTCTCTCCATGTACACAGTTCTTCCAATTTCTTGACCATTCACAAAAAAATACTTAGCTCCAACATTCTTTGTCTCACAAGCATTACTCCTCATATAACAGAAGATGACAGCCTAGAGAATAATGCTTGTCAGATCCCAGTTTGACCAGATTCTCTCTATATAATTATATATTTCAGATTAATGCTATTGTGACAGGCAAATATTGGTCAAGAGTTGTTCTAGTGAATTGTCTGGGAGTTAATACAAGGGATCTATTTTTTTTGGCAAAATATAAAAACAGTACAAAATTTCTAGCTATCAAAATAATATCTCTATATGGAAAGAAATAAGGGTTTGGGTCTATTATGTTTCTAGGTTACAGGAAGGAACTGGTTGCTGTAGCATGAATTCATTAAATGACCTTTAAAATTTTTTTTGATATTAAAACAACTGAAATAAATTACATATTTTGTAGAAATCATGAAATGATAAAAGGAAAAGAAGTATTTTAGAGGCAAATTGTTCTTGGAATAAAATTCTCAGATTTTCAAATTTACTATGGAAACAGAAGAATTCTATTTACTCTATCATCATTGACATGTTTCACATTGAGGTCATAGCCACATGAAGGGAGATGCCTTGATGCTCACAAATCTTATCCAATAATGGAACTAAGTCAGAACATTCTGGATTCATCATTGCATCAAAATTCCCTTCAGAGAACAGGGGTAATTGGCAATATCATCTATAAAACTATTGTATTCAAGAGAGACCTTTGACCAATTAAATGGTCACCTATTTGTTTTTGAGGAAATGGTCTTTTTGACTGTCCCAAATCCATGTACATCTTTGAGAAATGCCAATCAATGGCACAAATATCAAAAAAGAGATGTTTTTGTGGGTTCAATTTCATTCTGGGATCTGCATGGGGAAACCAAAGCATTATCTTGTAATGAACCAAAGCTAACCCTTCTTTCAGAAATCTGATCTGCTTGGGTGATACCTGATGTATAATCCTCCAAAGGATTGGCAGACTAGTCCATTGACACCTATCTGCTTATCTGAGCCCAAATCCAGGATCAAAGTAGTTCTGACTTTTCAGAGAGGCACATACACCATGACTCATCCATTTTACAACCTTTCTTTTCAACTATTACTCATTACCTGAAAACTGCCACTTTTTAACCTATTGAACCCCCCCCCCCACTTCCAGCCTCACCCTTAAAGGTGATAAAAGAATCCAGCTCTCTCGTTTTTCAGCTTTTGTTTGGCTGTATAATTGGTTTTTTTGGGGTTGAATTGAGAGAGAGAGGCAGGTCTATTAGGGAAAAAAACTTGCTATACAGATTTCATGGGTAGCCTCTCCTGAAATGATGGGCAATAAAATCATAAGCAAGACAGTAAAAGGGTAAGAAGACAGAACTGATTGAGAAATGGAATGTTTTCTACCTAAATAAGTAAAATTCTACATCTTATAAGACTGAGCTTTTGATTAGGGGATGAAGGAGGGGTTAGAAGTATACAAGATAAAGTTCAAAAATAGTTCTTTTTTTTGCAGGAGGTGGGGACAGGTAAGAAGGGGAACTATTGACCAAATTTTGCAGTCACAATTCATTTTTACAGAAGTCTTTCATAGTCCACAGGAAATAAATTTACTAAGTAAACCTTGACCATTGATTATTTTTTTAAACATAAATTCACAAACACTGCAAATCATATGCAAAAAAGGATCAGTTTGTGAGGGAGCTGTGCCGGATGTCTTCGATGTCACTTGTGTTTATAGTTTCCTGGCACACATGTAGCTGTGAGCTTTATCCTTCCTGCAGTCCTTAGCTTGCCATTTTCCCCTTTTTACCAAAACACAGTTCTTTCTTTTCGTTAAATGTGGAGGGGCCCCTCTCTTCCAGTTTGTGAAGGTTACAGGTTCACCTCCATCCCATTCCCAGTGACCAGCATTCTCTTGATCATTCAAACCTATCATGAAACAAAGAAATATAGCAATATTCTTCTTGGGATAGATGTTTTCCTAGAAAAATTGTTCTAAATTTACTATATAGCTTTTATGCAAGCCTGTGTTGAGGCTTGAACCATAGGCAAAGGGTACTTCTTATACTCCATTAGAAACATTTTCTTCATAGTATAACCCATGTTTGAATTTCATCCGTTTCATCTTTGATTGGTAGTCTTGGCTTTCATATTTCAAATGAAAAGTCATATTTCATGACTTCTATGTTTCCTTTTTGTTTACATCTTGAATTATTTTCTCATTCTGACTGTTCGAAAAAACTTGGCTTCAAGCCCTAGTTCACCAACTTTTTAACTCTGTGGCCACAGTTCTTTCACCTTTTGGGGGGGGGGTTAAATTTCTTCTTTAGTAAAATGGGGTTAATAGTATCTCTCTCATTGAATTGTAATAAACTTCATATCACTAAAGAAATGTGGGTTGTGGTTACTAGGATTCAGAAGAAGGAGACCCTTTAGATTTACTGAATTTGCAGTTTAATAGACAAGAAATGTTGACTCTTTGGAGTCTCAACTTTAGAAGTTCTGTCATTGTATATGAAGAAATATGTGAATACATTAAGAATTTTAGCACAGAAAGGATGAAGGCCTTAGCCTTAGAGTTCATTTAATCTGATCTTTAATCTTTCTTACAAAGAAGGAAAACTTGGTCCAGAAAAGCAAAAGGTCTTATCTCAGATAATACAATGAGTTAGTAGCAGAACTGACAGAAACCAAGGTTCTCCATACTACTTTTTAAATCATTCCCCTCAATCTTCTAACCCTGGATGATACCTTTGCCACCAACCTCTAAAAGTCTACTTAACCAACCAGTAAATCTTATGGCACAGTCAAGGAGAATGTTTATATCTTTGACGCCATGGAAATCATATTTTTTCCCAAGGAATTTATAAAGACATTCTACTTTTTTTTGATCAGGAAGAAGAGGTCAGTTAGATATAAGCCACAAATTAGATTTATTTGTCTATAGATGGTATCCTTTTCCTTCTCTATCTATTAAGAAATAATGTTATATTATATCACTTAATATAGTTATACCAAGGATACTTGCCTATCCAGAATGACTTTCTTCCACTCAAGTCCCATAGCCACTGCATATGCCGTTTCGTAAACACACTTGCTAGTTTGCCATGATGTCTAGACTCAAACAAAAGGAAATGAAAGAATCAGAACGAAAGAGTCAATATTTCTTAGGGAAAAAACATGTTAACATGGAATTTGTAAGTGAAAGTGGTGGAAAAAATTCAAATGAAAGCTCTTTCCAGGTGTTTTAATAGTAAATGTTTTTTCCAGCTGTGATGGTGACATGGATGAGGTCCTCACATTTAATATATTTTATTACTGAATCTATGCTTTTAAAACAAAACTGTTCAACAGATTCTTTTAAAATCTCTAGAAAATCTGAAACCAGAAACTACATGGTTACATTAATTATTTAAAGGCAAGACAATACTACTCATCTAAGAAATTCAATAGCAAACTGACCAATTTCACAACCACATCAAATCATTAGATTCCTCTCCCACTCCCCTTACAAAAAGAAAATCTCTTTGGGCTCTAAATATGCAATTTTATTATGTATATGCATCACATTAACTGAATAACTGTCAAATCTCCAGTGCCATTGATCCTACATAAACAAAGCCCCAAACAAACCTTTATTTTCTGTTTGAAATTACAAGCTCTCATTTCTACAGTAAAACCTCAGCTTTCTGGGTCTCCAGGGAAAGGAATAATTTTGAAGAGCTGAGGATTTACCCATTTAAGTGCCAAAACATTTTTTAATTTAACCAGTTTGGATGGAAGCCTTTTGAAAATATATTAGACATATTTCTGTCTCTCTTAAACAGAGTATACTGAATATAGGTCAACTTTTTCTCAAGTCAAGGTCATTTTTATGAACATTAATTATTTAACTAGTGTGTAATATAGACATGACATCAGACTAGTTAAGTATTTAGGCTTCTTTATTACTACACTAAATGGCTGTAGATCAGGCTTCCTAGTCTTTTTTTATGTCAGTCTGGAGAAGTCTATGGACCCTTTCTTAGAATGTTTTTAAACATGTAAAATAAAATACATAGAATTAAACGGAAGTCAATTATGTTGAAATAAAGATATAATTCCCCTACTCCCCAACCTAATTCTGGGATCCCTGGGGATCTTTGGATCTTAGAACCTCTATAGAAGATAGTCATATTCTCTAATTTCTTATTTTTGTTTCATTGTAGTTTTTGTATATGCTTCCTATTAGGGTATCTGATGTCACTTCTTAAAGTTATTAATCCAACATTCTTGTGTGAAGTAACATTGTCTTAAATGGCTCTTCTAAACTACTATGAGGTAAACTGTCTCTGCTTACTAGGATTTTCTAATAAATTCAGAGAAAGGCATTTTCCTTTAAATAAAATGTATGAATTTTGAATGGGGACTTTGTGACTGCTATGTGTGTTGCTCCAAAATTTTGGGGTTCTTTTTTAGATTCACTTTCTGGTTCTGTGTCCCAAGTGGGAAATATTACTGGGTTCTTTAAGTTCTACAAAACTGAGGTACAATTCTACTTCATGGCAACTTCAAAGAACCATGATATCATTGACATGAATATTTCTTCTAATACAGATGTATATTATTCATCAAAAGCACAGTACCCAATTCCCGAATGCAATTCAATTCACTCTCTTCATTCTAATCAATTCTTAGACAAATGTTCTGTCTCTCTGTAACAGTACATGTCCAAGATACCTAATGATATTTTAACTTAATGGACTAACTATTCAATTGACAATAATTGTTTGGATAATGAGCATTTTTCATTCATTTTCTTGAATGGATCATTGACTGAATTTTTGAGTTGGGATGGATCTCACTGAGGAGATCCTATAATATTCTGGGGCTTGATGCAATCAGCACAATGTTATCCCCAACCAAGGACAGCTGGAGGAAATCACCATCTTCAGGGATTCTCTTCTTTTTGGGCACTTACAAACACATCTCTTTAGATAGATCTGTACATGCAAGGTTTTCATGATACAGCATCTAAGCAAGAGAAATGTTATCAATGCAAGTTCTTTCTCTAATGATGATGCTGATTAGTTATATGAGGCCTACTTATTAAGTGTTGGGAAATCACAAGCCTTCACTTAAGTATACCTCTCTGGACAACAATTTCCTGAATTATAAAATGAAGACATTGAACTCTCAAAGGTTCCTTTCAGCTATGAAAGTACTCTGATACTAAGAACTCCCATGCCTCCTTTTTTTTTAATTTAGAGGCAAGCTCATATTATTAAAGGCTATGAATATGGAAGGTATGATTTAGCAGAAGCGGCCACATTAGAATGATTTCAAGAAGGGCCCTTGAATGAACTAAATGCTTTTGGTGGGAGTATCAATCTAGGTTCAGAAAAGTTCCTTACCTTGCCACATGATGAAATCTGTCATCACTTTAGCCATAAGGTAATAAATTAATTTGGCTTTAGTAATCATATATCATAATGATGATTGATGACGATTAAGTGATTGTTTGATATTTTTCCTTCTTTCTTGAAGAAAATTGTAACATTAGAGAGGTGATGACCATGACATGCACATGAATTAGATTTGAATGTGTTAGGGAGGAGAGGGTACTATGCTAAATCACTAGTCTCACTTTCTCCTCTAGAGTCATCTGGTCCAATGGCTAAGTCATCAAGGTTGAGTGATTTGCCCAAGGTCATATGGCTAGTAAGTGACTGAGGCTGGATTTGAACTCAGAAACTTCTGACTTCAAGACCAGGGCTCTACCTACTGCACCATCCTGCAATGACCAACTACTAAAAGGATAAAGAAGTTGAAATCTGCATTAGTGGAGGACAACTCAAGCTGTTGAAATGAATGATGTTTTGACTTAAATAAGTTAATCAAAACTTTGAAGTCACAATAGGTTGATAGCTGTTATCTAAAGACATTAGAAAACGAAGTTACAATAGGTTGATAGCTATTATCTAAAGATATTTAAAAAACCATTATCTACCTAGTACTCTCTAGATAGCAAAGCAGCTACTTGTGAAAAATAAAATGTTTTGGAGAGGATGGGTTAATAATTAGATTAATCTGAATCCCCAGGTAGACCAGGTAGCAGGAAATGACCAGATAAGATTAAAGTATGTAAATCCAAACAATTCCTAATTCTAGACTCTGGTTCTAGTATCCTTCTTAAATAACAAATATGCAATAATAAACTGAAATGAAGGGGTGGGGGGGAGTAGTAGAAGTTAAGGGTTGAATTGAATTAGCAAACTGGTTAGGGTCAAATGTTAAAGTGGAATTTCATGATTCTGTTGAAACTTGAACACTGCATGACTCTTAAGACAAGGCCCTCCATGTACCCACATCTTATGAGAAAGAAATTGAGGAGAAATGCATTCTTGTACCTAAAAACCCCTCTTAAGATAGAAAGATATTCACTAGCATTTGAGAAAGACAACTATAATATACTATATTTCTTCTTGGAAGGGGTCTTAGAAGTTATAAAATCAAAACCTTCATTTTTCAGATTTAAACACTGAAACCTGGAGCAAATTTAACAATTTACCTGAAGTAATGGAACTTAAAATCAGCTGTTCCTTACTCCAAGTCCAACAATTTCTCTGTCCACTGTGACATCTAGCTCCTCATATATAAATTTTATTCCAAAGACATGGACAGATGGCCTTTCCAATCCTCAGTATTTAAGTAGGTTAGCAGGGTAATTGAGAAAATTAATTCATTACTTAGTTCAGTATTTCAAGGACCTAGGGGTTAGGTGTGATCATTCCTCAGATAATAGACATCCACTGTCTACTGGGCTAGTCCTCAAAGCCTCTCTAGTTTTATGAGACTTTCTAGATGACCTAATCTTTGAGAACTGATTTTTACCTTCATACCATTGGAAGAGGACTTTAGTGGAGGATTGAGACTATTAAATAATGTATGTTTGCCAAAGAAATCTGGAGATTATGAATGTATAACATGAGCAAATAAAACAACAAATTTATGATTTTATTTTTCAATAAATATTCATTGAGTATCTACAAGGCAGTATGTGAGAGTGCTTTAAGAAAAGAATAGAGAGCCATAGAAAGTTACTGAAGGCAGTCATTTTTGGCTGGGATGCTCAGAGAAGGTTTCATGGAACAAACCTTCTTGGGTTTTATGTAGGCCTAAGAGGATGGGCAATATTTCCATAGCTTGATATGGAGAGAAGAGAATATGTAAAAGAAAGAAATCATAAGTAACTACTACTCATTCTGAGATTTCTTCCCCGATTTCATTTTGCCCCCTCCCAGATGAAAGTGATTTCTCTTTCCTAGTATTTCTCAAAAAAATTTTGTAAGCTAGAGTTTTTCTTTTAACTCTTCATTCCTTATAGCCTTGTGCATCCTTTTGTTTTTCCATCTATCCAAGTTGACTGTGAGCTTTCTGAAGCCAGGAACAATGTAATTCTTCATTTTTGTATATCCAGTCCGATGCCATACTCTATTATAGAGTTCTGGAGCATATCCAGTATTTAGGAGTTTATGTAGACATTCAGCTCTTAATGAACTTTTATTGAATTGAATTGTTCAAAGTTGAGGATGTGTTTAGGCAACTGTGGGCAGCCAATAGAGTTTTTACACAGGGCTGGTGCAATAAGGTTGAATAGGCAGGTTGGAATCAGATAATGGCGGAACACTTATTTGTTGAGCAAATGTATTAAATAGATGAATAAATAGTGAATCTTCATGGACTTCTGTAAATAGAGAGTAGGTGGTTAAAATTAAGTTGTGGTGAGAATGGTGGAAATAGAGAAGATTCATGAACAATAACAGGGCTACAGATTTACAACTGAAATGTTTGTGTGTGTGTGTGTAAATATGTGTAAGAACGATATAAATGAAGGTCCATTTAGAACAACCCAATGGAGGAATGAGAAAATAACAAGGCAAATAGTCAGGATTTCAGTGGAGAAAAGAGAAAATGACTAAAGATCTCTGACTGCTTCTTCATGATATGGTAGGAGGTGACCCAGGGTTCTTGAGAATGATGCCACAAGAGCACTTTGGATGGCAGGTTCTTTCCTCGTGGAAAAGCTCTGAGTAAAAGCCATAGTGGACTTTGTTTATGTTACCCAGGGACAAGCCTAGCAAAGTTTAGAGAGACTCATGATCTACTTGGCTTCAGTAGTTCTTAAAGACCATCTGCTAATTTGTAGAGCAGCTGTATCTGTACTGTTGAAAGGAAATACTCACACCTATAAAATCACAGATTCTAAAAACATCTTTAAAATCCCAACAGCAACTTGGTCCTAAATCCTTCCATTATTGTAACAGTTGCAAAGCTTCAAAGTTTCATTACTCTGTGAATCTAGAGGTAGTCAATAAATACAGTCGAATTAAGCATATTTATCCTTTCAACCAATGAACAAATAAATCCTGAGGCCTACTGTGTACACAGCATTGTATTGAACATTGGTTTGGGGAGAGGTTACTAAGTTTAGATAAGACACTGTTCTTTCCCTTTTGAAGTTTATCATCTAGCAATATTTCATTTTAAAAAAGCATGAACAAAAATCACTGGATTTGTGATTTGTGAACTTCATGAGGGTAGGGACTGCATTTTGCCTCCTTTTGTACCCTCTCCCCCTTATTCAATTCCTGTCAGGTAAGTAGCAGGCACTTAATAAATGTTGGTTTCAATAAAGTAGGAAACCCCTAGTGAATTCCCTCAGCTAATGGGCATCTGCTCTGCTACTTAAAAGTCTTAGATATTTTTTCTGGTACGTATAAGTGATTTGCCCAGATTCCACACTCAGTATGGGCAGAGGGTGCCAACTTTGTATTTGGAGAAATAATGGGTACTACAGATTGTTGCCTTTTGATGAGAATATTTGCTATTACAAAAGTATAGGTCAGTAGGATCACTGGATCAAAGATCTAGGGTTGGAAAGAAGCTCAGAGACCTTCCAGAACAATCTCCTCATTTTATAGATGAGGAAACAGAGGCTGAGAAAATTTAACTTATTTTTCCAAGATTACTCATGTAATAAGTGACGGTGGCAAGAGTTGAACTCAGAACTTCTGAAGCTTTTCACTATACTACAATGCCTCTCTGAAAAAAAAAATTACCTTAAGGATTCCTCTTTTAATACACCAGAAAATCCCAGATGTCCCTTGATTTCTACAACTGCTGTAATTGGGGAAGATTAAGTTTCTGAGTTTGTTATTCAGTTGGGTGGAGCTGCCTTAAAAACTGCCTCCTTTACACCATGGTACAATGCTCTCAAGCATTCAGTCAATAATTAAATTAGCATTTTAAAGAAACTACTATGGGCTAAATGATGAGGATACAAAAAAAAATCAAAAAATAATACCTGCTATCAAACAACTACTGAAATCTACTGGGAGAGACAAACAACTAAGAGCAAATAAGCTATACCCTGAATACATTAGGGTTATCTCAGAGGAAAGGCAAAGGGTAATATTCATTTATATGGCATCTACTGAGAGCTTAGTGCCTTTTACAAATATTATCTTATTTGATTTTCACAACAGCCCTTGTAGGATCGAAGGCAAGAAATTCTTGCAGAAGCTGAGATTTTGGTTGAAGGAAATCTGGGATGCTGGGAAACAGAGAAGGGAAAGGAGAATGTTCCCCCCAGCTGGAAGGACTGCCAGTGAAAATATTTGTGCAAGGAACAGCAAGATCAGTGTCGCTGCATTGTAGAATACATGGAGGTGTAAAAGACCAACGAAGAAGAAAGAGGCTCTCCTAGAAAATTTAAGGCAGTTTTCTGATTTTCATAGAGAATAGTCCATTGAGCTTGATGAAGTGAGGAAAAAGAGCTATGCCACTATTTCTCCCTGTTTATAAATGGAAAAACAAAATTAAAGTTTCATTCCTCTTTTAGCAACAAGTGCCAGAAGGATATATATTTTAAACATTTTGGGGGGGTTCACTTCAACCTACCTCCTAACAATAACAAAGCAACCCAGAAGCCTAAGTCTCCTTTAGCTGGGGTTTGGCTGATAGGTAGGATGTGAAAGAAAATTTAATGAGAGGCAAGGTTATTCATTTTACTCAATCATTCCCAGAAGTAGCAGATAATAGGATGAGGGTCTGGTTTCATTCTATTGAACCTGTTCCCACAGTGTCAGAACAAGAGAGCCAATAACACTTCATACTTCCAAAGATCTGTGGTTTTGGAGCACTCCCTTTACTGGTGCAGATCACAATCCTTCAGGATCTTTTGTGCAAATGGGCCAAGTTTTGCATTTTGCTGACAGAGCCTTCCAGAAGACAGTCTTCTCCATGCCACAGAGTATCAAAAAGGTCTAGGAAAGTATTCCCTCACAAAAAGTTCTCAACAGAACTAAAGCCTTAAACTGATCCCACATTATCTGAGGGTGATTGAATCATCTCTCTAGAGCTGGAAGGGTCCTCTGGAGCCACTGACACCAACCATCTCATTTTACAGATGAGGAAATTGTGGCTGGGCTAACACTAGTAATCATCAGAGGTGGGACTTGAATCCAGGTGCCTTGACAACAACCTCAAGGTTCTTTATAATGGTCTGCACCATTCTTATTTCAGCATCAGGTACCTGCTTTCTGTATTGCCACAGGCTTGATGCTACAAGTCTTTCATTATCATCTGATGTCATTTTCAAATCAAATTGCCTTGAGTCCTACCTAGTAAAACAGGAGCCTGTAAGGTTGATGACCTAGAAAAATCTTCTGTTCCCACTTGCTGAGAGTAGAGGTGATAAGGAAAGAAGGTTGTCAGAATGCAGGGAAGGGCTGGTACCTGAATACATGAACTTAAGGGTCAGTTTGCACCCAGTCAGTTCTCAGGTCATCAAAGTGACCTTTGATCTACAGTAGGGTTTTCAGAAGTCCTCTGAGAGCAAAAGGAAGGTTATGACCTCCAACCATCTGCATCCACTCCCTCCCCCCCAAAAAATAATCCATGACATATACACATGCACATACATACACATACAACAATAGTACTATAAGGAAAACTGAATAAAGAAATACATGTCAAAAATCTGAAAGAGGATCTCTTACTGTTCCCTGCAAGCTTGAGCAGCTGCATTCCAGGAGACCTTTTGCTCTGTAATCAAGGAGTAGCAGTGGCTATTTTGATGGCTCCATCCAATGGGACAGGATTTTTCAATCCCTTCCTGAAATGGAATGGTAAATGTTGACAAGTCATGCCCTTTCCAATCTACAGTCATCTCTTGGCAGGAGGAAAGCCCTCTGCTCATTTAGTTATTTAAATAGTAGACCATGCTAATTCTTCACCTTTAGAAAGAGTGGTTTCCTGCCAAAGCAACAAAAATTCAGCAATGTTATCTGGGTTATAGCTTTTCTCCTCGAGTTTTTTTTTATCACAATATATAAAAATTAAATATATATTTAATCAAATAATGAGTGAATTACTGAAAAACATTGAAGGAAGTATTTTTCTTAATGGAATTTATGGTCTCCTTTTTTAAAAAATCTGAATAATTTCTACCTATTAAGGAGTATAACTCAAATATTACCTCCTGCATGCAATTTTCTTCAAAACCTACTAGGATATCTTTACTCTAGTCCTCATAGGGCATTTTGTTCAGAATCTGACATGATGCTTGTCCCTCATTCTTGAAGACCATGACATCAAGGAGGTGATGCCATGACAAGCATGTGAATTGGATTTGACAGGGTGCTATGCTAAGCTACCAGTCTCACTTTCTCCTCCAGAGCCATCTCAGTCCAGTGGCCAGTTAGGAATCAGGATGCCTGGAGATGTCCCTGGATATGAGGCAATCAGGGTTAAGTGACTTGCCCAAGGTCACACAGCTAGTAAGTGGCAAGTATCTAAGTCTGGACTGTATTTTTCATCCTCCTGACTCCAAGGTCAAGTGTCTATCCACTGTGCCATATATAAGGGTGTGCTTTATTATTGAATTTGTGTGTCATTCCTTCTCTCAGTACCAGGAGGGCAAGAATTCTTAATTAATTTAACCTTTGTGTCTTCCCCAGTACCTAACATAGTGTTTGGCATATGGTGAGTTTTTAATAAATATTGATTAAATGAATGAATGGTTGCATAATCTTTGACACTAAATGTCTTGACATTGTCTACCATATTCATATTCTCTTGCCCCCCCCATTCCCCAGTCAAAGCACAGACTTCTAAAGCAAATATAAGCAAAAACATTCTTCAGCCAAGCTTACATCTCACCTTATCTTTTAGACTCCAAGGTTTCCATGAAGTTCCATTGCAGTGATATAATTTTTGGAGATTTTCCTCAAAATGAAAAAGTCCCTTTAATGCTAATGTGCAGTTCTTTGGAAAGGATGGTGACTGGTTCTGTAATGACAAAAGAAGGTGGGAATGGACTTAACTTTAAAACCATTACTTTAAAAGACCATAAGCCCCCCACCCCAATCTTCCTGGTTTGTATGCCTCTATCTTAAATATCTTGGGCCCAGTCTAGAAACTAACAGGTGTCAATGACTGAATAAATAGTCTGTTGAAAGTTTAATGAAAAGTCACAAATGATTCCTACCTGACTGGGGGAATGTAAATAGGGCATTCGTTCCATTTTATCTGCCTGTAGTTGTTCTATTTTCCTGTTTTTCTTTTGTGGTCTCTGATTAATGATAGACGCTCTTGCTTTCTCCATGTTTATTGTAGATCTGTCATCCTCTACTCTTAGAGCAACCATTCCATGGTACTTAACATTAAGACAGAAACAACAAAATCCAGACAAGATTAAAAAAGTCAACTAATTTTTATTTGACTAAAAATGAAAATAAAAAGTTATTTCTTTTATTCTGACTACTGAACATATACGATAAAACCCAAAAAAAGTCCTTAAAGGAAAATTCAAGTAGACAAATGAAAGGGAATGCTCATTGCATAGAGAAACAATCCTATCCCAAGTATATTCTTACTATCACATATGACATATAAACAAGTGTAGAATGGTATAATTCTTTCAGACAATTCTTACCCTAAAAATAATATCTGTTCCATTTCTATAAACAGATGATGGGCGAACCTGAAAAAAAGATAGTAAAATAACATTAGAATTTTCTTGCCAGTTGCATAAAATAGTTATTTGGGACAATAACTATTCATTCCTAGACCTTTAGAGTAATGAGGAACATTAGAAATTAGCTAGTCCAACATCATATTTGAAAGATGATGTAAGGGATGTCCACAGGAGTGACAGGTAGTGTCAGGAGTGGGGTTTGAACCCAGAACCTCTGATTTCAATGTAGTATTCTTCCCATTATACAATTAGTAAAACCTGACTTAAGTCTTATTTGGACTTAGAAAAAAATTTTAGAGGCAGCTAGGTGGCACAGTGGATAGAGAGCCCTGGAGTCAGAAGTACCTGACTTCAAAGCGGCCTCAGACACTTAATAATAACCTAGCTGTTGTGGCCTTGGGCAAGCCACTTAACCCCATTGCCTTGTAAAATCCTAAAATAAAATTTAAAGAAAAGTATTTCTTGGTTAGATCTACCAAACTGGTTAGAAATTTTTGAAAGTCAGAAGGGGTCTAGATCTACAAACAATTTATTAATTCTCTGTTTATTTGTATTCCCTAATAAAGGGGGAAAACATGTTTTGTAGTTTAGTTTGTAGAATGCATATAAATGTACACATAAATATGATCATGTGACCAATAAGCTCTGCCAGAGTGAAAGTACTATTTTTCACCCTAGAAGTCAAACTTAGAGTTTCAATCCTACTTTGAGTCAAATAGTCTGCTTCTAGTTTCATGGCAATGAGATATTCCTCTGTCTTGAAAATGCATTCCCTTAATCAAGAAGAACCAGATGAATGGCAAAATACAAGTCAATCATCACTGCTGGGGAATAATAAAGATTTGAAACCTAAAGTTGGGAAGTGACATACCATTTGGAAAAGGGCTGTACTATGTTATCCTTAAGATGACCCTTAACAAACCACCCCCATAACATTCAGAGTTTGTTTCAAGCTTGTGATTTGCCCAAGGTCACACAAGTAGGTAATTATTAAATGTCTGAGGCCAGATTTGAACTCAATGACTCCAGGGCTGGTACTATGCTACCTAGCTTGTTTCAAGAAAGTTCAGAATATTTTTGTTCTTTAGACAAATCCTGTCAACATCCCAGAGAATTGTCCATCTTAATTCTAAATTGCATGGTTCTTACTGTTTTGCCATTTCCTATTGTCCTAAGCCTTTTCCTGGAAATATCAGTTAAGTCTAAGTCCTGAAGCTTGTCCCCTCTGCTGGGTATTATCCTCTCTTTGAAGGATGAAGGGTCCCTTCCTTCCAAATGGATCCCATCAAGAATGGAGGGTGATGATGAGCCTGGGGAAACTGGGAGCCATGTGCCTTTCCCCCATGAGTTATACTGATTTTGGCCAGAGGATTGTAAATGGTGACACCGACCTGAAAGTATACAAAGATGGCAGATGGTCAGTTTTGTTCATTTTACAGAAGCAGATAACTGATCTCATGGAATAGTTTATCACTAAAAGCAAATGGATGAGTTTTCTACCAGATGTTACCTGTTGTCATTTGCCAATAACTCCTTCCTTTTCCATCAGTTTCTCTACAGGAGAGCTGTGCAGTTCAGCACATGGAAAATGTGACTATTGAGTAATAAGAATGATTTCACAAATCATATAGAAAAATTGGTTTCACTTTAAGTTTAAAGTTAAGTTCACCCCTTTTAGAAAAACCAACATCTCTTTATTGTTAAAGTTCTTCTGGATAGCTCTCTTTATTGTCATTTCAAAGACAAGGTATAGCATTGACAATCTTCCCTGATGCCATGCAACAGAAATAGAGATTGTTTAAAGATTTTGTAAGCCCATGAAACACACACACACACACACACACACACACACAGTACAATAGTCACTATTACAACAAAAAGACCAAATCTAAAAAACACTATTTCTGTCTGAAACTAGAAAACTTTTTTTTAATAGATATCTGGGGAAATAAGTGTCTGAACATCTAAGTTCAAATATTTTTCTTGAGGCTGTTTCATGTTTCCTATGAGGATTCTGAGACTTATAAAAATTCTCCTGAGAAAGATATACATTTAGGGAAGAAATGTTGTGGGTATATTGTGAAGGAAAAAAAGAAATGTCTGATTTCCTTTCTTTTCTCATTTCATCTTGTATCCTTTTCCCCCCTTCTTTTCTCTCTGTCCATCTTTCTTTTTTCCTTCCTTCCTTCCTTCCTTCCTTCCTTCCTTCCTTCCTTCCTTCCTTCCTTCCTTCCTTCCCTCCCTCCTTCCTTCCCTCCATCGTCCTTCCTTCCTAGATTAAAAGGATAAAAGAGCTAGGCACATTTTTATTGTATTTCAGGCCACTGATTATAAGTAAGTGTGAAGTAAAAATGAAAAAGGGGAACACAAACGGAAAGCGAACTAGGATGCTAGATATTAACAGGGTCTCTGAAATGCAGCAAGTCATCTACTGAAATGTTTGCCAGTGAAAATAAAAAGATTTGAACACCAAAGGCTGACATGATTCTTCAGATTATTTGGTTCTATAGGCTGTTCTGCAGTACATGCGACGCAGAACCTAGTTGGCTCCATAGGCCCAAGGTAATTCATTAATATTCTCCAGCTGCTCCTGGATTCCCAAGCCAGCTGCATCTTTCGTTTGTAATTTTCTTCAACTGCTTCCTCTCACGATTTTCCTGGTCCTGCTGTAATATGGGCTGGGGTTTTAGGCATTCAGAGATCTCTTTGACAGAGGAGGATAATTACAGCTCTGTGAACTCTAGGGGAAAATAATTATCAATAGATTTTTCAATGACATTTTTTTAATCCCTTTGCAAAAACAGCAAAAGGATAGAACACACACACACACACACACACACACACACACACACAAACACACCCCACACCCCCAGTTCTGACTTGTTGCTTTTCTCTAGTGAAAGTTCTTAGCAGGAGGAAAACAGCATGAAATTGGTGCCAGGGATAAAGGGCCTACCATGGCCCAGGTTGCTTTCTTGACAAGAAATTAAGCATTTTGATATGAAGGCGTTATCAAGCACATTGGCGGTTGAAAGCTAGTGGACTGCAGAGCCAAGACTGCCCCTGATTTCAAGATGAGGATCAAAAGAATACCTCCTTTTGAGTCCAAAATTTTCACTCTGGCTTTTGTCTCTTTGCCAAGAACGACATTCACAGGGGAGTTGAGAATTACTTCAAAGACCTCATCATCTTCCTCTAATCCGTCATAGGTAATTGCTATATTCCACATCTTAGTTGACATTCCTACAAGAAGTAAACATTTTAATTACTCTTTAATTGCTATTTCAATCAACCTAGGTGTCAGAGAAATATATTAATTAACATGTCTACAGCAAGGCTGGAGTAGCCTGGGTGATCTATTGTGCTCTTCCTGACTGAATGCACTCCTGCTGTTCCCAAATAACATTAAAAGACCACATTTGTTCCTGGACAATGATGATTCCCTATAAAGGCAAACACTGTAACCAAAAAAATTGGCCGTCTTATGTGGGAGAAGCAAAATGGTTATCCAACAATATTTGAAGCCCCATTTTTCCTCTGACCTACCTCACCCCCCCCCACACACACCTTTTGTTGAGAATAAACAAGTATTGAAATCTTAAAACCTTAGTAGTTGCTTTAAAAAAAAAAACTTTCAAAATGCTGGTGCTGGAGATAATTAGATTGATGGTTTGCTAAGAGTTTGTGGTTCAGGATGGGAGGAGAGGAGAGATCTTGAATGGCTTATTATTTTCTAAAGGTGGCTGTCTCCTCGGACACTCTGCCTTGATTTCCAGGGTGTTTCCTAGCCAAGAAATGCTCCCCCCCATGATGTCATACTTAAGATTTTGATATCCTCCTGGAGCCAATTTAGAGGGTGGGGCTTCTAGAAATAACCCAAGCCAGTATTTCTCTTTCTCTGTCTGCCTTTGCTTGTGGAGTTACAATTAAGTTCCACTCCTAGTAATCTTGTGACCTTAATAAAAGCAGCTTTGATGCTCTGAACACCCCCCAACCTGAGACATGCTGCTGTTGTTATGGTGGGATGAACAATCATCTCTTCTGGTCTCTGTGATGCTCCTGTGGAGATGACAAAGACTTTTTTTTTAGGAAAAGAAGGAACATATTAAATGAGGAGAGGAGAAAGACAGCTTTTCCTTCTCACATCTGCCTTTTGGAACTCCTAGATCCCTTCAAAACATCTTATGTCATCCACTCCAAACCACCTTTCTTGATTCCCTTAGTTGTTAATGACTTCTTTGACCTCCCTCCTGTCATTTAGTGCTAATTTTCATATACTTTGTATTCACTTTTCTATGAATATATTGTAACCCTTCTGTAAAAGGTGAGGCTCTGAAGGGCAGGGAGTGTCTTATTTTTGGTATTGGTAGGTACTCAACAAATGTTAATTCATTGATTCATTAACTCCTTTGTTTTATTCAGGGGTCATTTTGTCTCTGAAAAAAAAAAACAAGAGTTCCCCTGGTACCTAGTTTTCTACAACTCTGATTATTCCAGTGTGTTTTACTAGTATCATATTTATAGCAGTTACCTCTTTGTTGAAATAGATCCCCAGACAAAGCACCAAATTCTCAGTTAAGGTCTTGCTAATGAGCATATATAGTATCTTGACTGGAATAGAGGAGAAATTATTTTGAACTTGAAAAATCCTGGTTTATTGCTGGCTTATTATACTCAGTCTCTATAGTCAATTGTTTTTATGATGTATTCAATTCAATAAGCATTTATCAAACACTTGCTTTATTACATCTTGCTCTCCTCAGCTTCCCCAATTGAATTTCAAACTACACTGCATCACTATTCCCCCTTTAGGAAGTTCATTGGTAATGACCTTGCCCTCACACCTCATATAGTATTTTTATATCCTTAATGAATTTATCATGTATTATAGTTAGATGTAGATATTTTACTAGACTATAAGATTCATGAAAGTACATATTAAATAAATGTTTTTTGAAAGAATGGACAGTATTGTGTTTGGTGTGCAAGTTAGAAAGACAAAAAAATGACAAAATTCCTAACTCTCAGTAGAAACTAATTGCCAAACCTAATGACCTTTTCTCAATCATCATTCTTCTTGACCTTTCTGAAAACTTTGTCCTTGTTGGTCATCTTCTCTTGGATTTCCATTCCTTCCCAGGATTTCTTTTTTTTTTTTTTTAGGTTTTTGCAAAGCAAATGGAGTTAAGTGGCTTGCCCAAGGCCACACAGCTAGGTAATTATTGTGTCTGAGACTGGATTTGAACCCAGGTATTCCTGACTCCAAGGCTGGTGCTTTATCCACCACGCCACCTAGCCACCCCCTTCCCAGGATTTCTTGACAAGACTTTCTCATGATTCTCCCTTTACCTGCCTTATCATTCCTTCTTTATCATCCACCCACTAACTGTGTGTGTCCTTACAACCCTCTCTTCTAGGCCCATCTTTTCTTTTATCACTATACCATTTCACTAAGTGATTGCATTAGCTCCTATGGGTTTAATTACCATCTTGATGCAGATAGTTTCCAGATCTATATTTACACTCCCTAGTCTTTCTCTTGAATCATCAGCTGTCTTTTAGGCATATCAAATTAGAAGAAATTAGATCTCAAACTCAAAATGTTTAAAACAGAACTCACTGTTTCCCCGAATCCTCTCCTCTTCCAAATTTCCTTTTTGTTATCAAAAGCACTACAATCCTTGGAGTCACCTAGTCACACAACGATGGTGGTATTTTCTGGTTCTCACTTGAACTCACTCCATGTATCCAATCTGTTGTCAAATCTTGCTATTCTTTTATCACACCTCTTATATACATCCCCTTCTCTCCATTTACATAGTCACCACCTTAAGTCTAGAACCTTTCTCTCACCTGGGCAAATTAGTTTCCCTGCCTCAATTCTCTCCCCATTCCAGTTTATCCTCTATCTACCTATAAAAGTGATTTTCCTAAAGTGTAGGTCTGATCATGTCATCCACTCTACTCAGTAAACTCCAAGTGACTGTCTATTATCCATGCCCCAGGATCAAATATGAAATCTTCTGTTTAGTTTTTAAAGTCCTTTGTGATGTTGCCTTTTTCTGCCTTTCCAGTTTTCTTATGTTTTACTCCCTTCCATCCACTCTATGATCTAGCTACACCAACCTGCTTGTAGTTCCTTGAACATAACAGCCCATCCCTTGACTCTGGATCTTGCCGATGCCCCCAGAGGTGCGGAGATAGAGAAGAGTGTGTAAGGGGAAACAGTTAAATACAAGATGGGAAAATAGGTTGGACCCAGATTGTGGAGGGATTTCAATTCTAGCCTGAGTTTTATGTTTATCTTGGAAGCAAAAGGCAACTATTGAACATTTTAAAACAGAATAGTGGTATCATTAGAACCATGCTTTAGGAAGATGATGTTGGCAGTTGTTTGGAAAGTATAGTTGAAAGATAAAAGATTGGAAGTAGAAGGAACAAATAAGTATGATAATACACAAAGTAGAATGTGATAAAACCTAAAGGCATCTAGGAAAAAACTAAGGCAACACTTTTACATGAGGGGGACTGGGGACATCACTGAGAATGTAGTACCTGAGCTGGATGTTGAAGAAAGAGAAAGATTTCAATAGCCAGAACTGGGGAGGCCTTTGAAGAAGGAATGCCTTGGTCAGATGTATTAAGGAGATTATTTTGATAGTTCTTTGAAAGCTAAGTTGGAGAGAGGAATGACTGAAGGCAGAGGGATCATGGAGAAGATAAATTTCTTGAGGGCAGTTAACTATTCGGCCTGTCTATTACTGCCCACCAAACCACCTTCCTCCTCCATCTATATTATTTCTTAAAACATTCAAAAGAATCCCTAAAACTTAAGGCTAACTGGAATGTCCAGAAATCTTTAAAGTTTGGGGGGAAATATACCCAGATCGATGTAGATTGATAGTATTTATCCTTTTCTTTTAAATATCCATGGAAGTACATTTGAAAACTTCCTTTAATTTTCTTTTCAAGGATTTATCAATCTAGATAGAGCAACAAATAACCTGTTCAGAAACCAGACCCAAGCTTGAAACTTGTGACAAAATCCAGTTCCATTTTGAATCATGGACAATGTATTGAAACCCACTGAAAGCTCAGATATAAGAGTTGTCCTCATATGAGATAGAAGACAAGGCACAGTGGAAAACAATCAACCCCTCCTCTTATCTTGTTTGATCATAGTGTGAAAGTCCACAGTTACGGAATAGATTTAGAAGATGACAATTGGAATTTATTCTGTATTTTAAGGATTTCATTATGTGGATATCCCCTTCACTGCTTAACTCAGTGTCTGACAATAAAAATTGTTGACTTGACTCCACCAAAGCAGATCTGAAATCCTTCCTTAATAGATGATCTTTAAGAAAGATGGAAGCTGAAAAATTCAAAACCCTCTTGCCAACCTTTTGGGGATGAACCTCTCCTAACAATGGTAGTCTGGTCTTTGGTCACAGAAACAAAGTCACTAAGAGTGGTAGACTCTGTGAGAGCTTGAACTCTGTTGGTTCAGATTTGGAGAATACAGGTCCACTAATCAAAGAGCACTGAATTAGGATAAAAAATAAACTAACTGCAATCATTTTATAGAGCATGTAGTCAACTTGAAGAATGTCAAAAAGTTAAATACTATAGGGGAGCAGCATAAATATTGGCCAAATAAAATTTAAAATCTTACATATTAAAATAAAAATAACAAATCCTTATACTCCATGTTTTAAGCTCATGTAAGAGTTAAGAATAGTTTCCATTTGTCTTATATCAGATTTTTCTCAATTTTCTGGGGAGGGGAATAGGGGCTCCTCCTCCTCCCATATTTTTCTGAAGCATCTTAACTCCTAAAAATGGCTGGCTTACTAGTTCTCTAATGTGATCCTAGATGCCTGTTACTATTTTCATTCTTCTTCAAGTCCTTCCCCAGACCTTTGCATTAGAATAATAAAAATCAAGCAGCCCCTGAGTCTGGAAAATCATAGAAGTCCATCCAATGAGATGAATAACTATTTGCTTCCCACCTCTGGGACAGAAAGGTTTGTTTACATAAGAGTGCAGAGGGCAAGGAAAATTGCCAGTCATTTGATTACTAAGACACAAGCAGATCCTCTTTAATAAATCTTAATTTATACAAATATGCCATTCAGAGAAACACACTGAATTTCAGATCACTTCTCTCTGTACAGCTAGTTTAAAGATGGGAAAGGGTAGTATTGAAGAATACATGGGTGTAAGAAAGTCTCCAATTGGCCATGGCTATCTAATATAAAACTTCATATACTATGCTTGCCTCTTTTCAGAAAATTCCAATTTCCCCTTCAAAAAGGCAACGCAAATTGTCATAAACATACCTGGATCGAACTGAATCAGCTTAGATGGATTCACAGTGAAATCTTTACCAATTGTAGCTGATACTTGGTTGACCTTAAAAGATATGAGAGGGGAAAGGGGCAAGGAAGGAAAGGGAGAGGGAGAGGGGGGAAAAGTTCTCTTTTAGTAATTTAAATCCAGATATGAGTTCATATTTTCTATATCCTGTCAGCCCAAACCCATGATGCTGAATTTGTTTTCAATATTGAGTTTATTCATTTTATGTATACTTTCAATGGAATCACTGAAGATTCTGATGGTAAAAATCTTCTCAGAAGCTAATTTACTGGGGTGGCTAGGTGGCGCAGTGGATAAAGCACCAGCCCTGGAGTCAGGAGTACCTGAGTTCAAATCTGGTCTCAGACACTTAATAATTACCTAGCTGTGTGGCCTTGGGCAAGGCATTTAACCCTATTTGCCTTGCAAAAACCTAAAAAAAAAAAGGCACTATTCTTGGAAAGGGTCCATAGACTTCATCAAGGGATCCATGTCACAAAAACAAATTTAAGAACCCCTTTTCTAAAGGATGTAGATGAAAAGAAGGCTTTTCTTGACACTCGGGTGATCAATTAGCTAACTTTTTAGCTGAAAACACTAAAAAGCTCTGCCCTCAATTAATTAACAATTAAATCTATTGCTCTACCATGATGTGAATGAGAGCTTTGTGGGGAGAGTTGGGCTGAGGATGGTTTCAAGAAGGCATTCTATCCTCACTATGAATGCAATATGAACTGAGAGATTCACAGTATTTCCATGCCATACATTGCTGAAAAATTACCCAGAACACAAGTGAGGATGCAGCTCCTTTCCCCAAGTATGTATATGAAAGAGGAAAGAGACCTTGATTGGCCTGAGGAAACTAGTTTATCCAGTTAAGAATAGGAAGTAGAGAAGAATCATTTTTGTTCATTTAAAAAAAATATTAAATTGTAAGGTGTTCAGGAAGCATTTAAAGTTCCCTCTTCTGCAACAAAAGGTAGTTTAGGTAACTTGAAACTTAATTTTAAAAAAAGGTAAAGCAAATCTTTCCATAAAACCTCAAATAATATCTCCATGTTTAAAAAGTCTTAGAGGAATGAAGAAAACTGGAATCATTTAATATGTCTGAATTGGAAGCATTTTAATCACATAGTCCTTCCTAGAAGAGTCTCTATTGCTTTTCTTCCCTCTTTATTTGTGATGTCCTGGTTTCTGTGGAACAGTGTCTTATTGAGAAGTGGTGGGCTATTGTACACCTGTATTTACCATATGCTGAAGGTTCCATTACACTTGGGTGCCTGCATGAGATCTGCATGTACAATTACCTGGTATTTACCACCACAGAGTGTGCAGAAGCTTATGTGAAAAAAGAAATAGGATGGATCAAGGCAGGTAAAGAGGTTTGTTAGATTAGGGAGAATGATTTAATCATATGATGCCAAGACCATAGGAGAAAAGTCCATATCTTTCCCCTCCTTTTTTGTCATATGGCCAATAATATAAACAGGGAAGCTTATATGAGCCTTGAATTCCCCTAGAAATACATGGTAGCTTTGCCTTGGGAAGGAAGGACTATAAATTCAGGGAGTAGATATCATGGAATAGTGGAAAGTAAACCACATCAGTGAAAATGAAATATAACAATAACTAGTATGTATATAGCAAGTTGAAGTTTGTGAATAGATTATTTTTTGTCAAGAGATTTTTTAAATTTATAATTCTATTATAAATACTAGCTTTGTGAATTTAGACAAACACTTTCAACCTCAGTTTCCATATCTGTAAAATGAGGAATTGAATTTGATGAGCTTGAATGACATTCTTTGAGTCTTATCCTACAACTCAAGATGTAGCTACTACTGCTTCCTCAGTCAAAAATAGGACTAAGTATAAAATCACATAAACTATTTCTATATTGGCAAAGTGGATAATGGCACTGGCAGAAACTCTGGAACATATGGCATTTTCTACATAGGCAGAGAAGAATATGTGAAAAGACAAAGGCACATCATCAGATATTTCTGTAAATAATCAACCGCACCACGCATATGGAACATTATCAAATTTAAGCTGGAAAGTACCTTGGAGAGCATATTCAATAACATCATACAGATGAGGAAACTGAGGCCCCAAAGTAGGGAAGGAACTACTCTAAGTTTATACAAATAGTAGCAGTGCCCATATTTGAATCAAGGGATTCTGAACCTTCTAAACCTACACTGAAACAGTATTCTTTCCAATACACCAGATTGCTTCTCTGCTCTTGGCTATTTTAATGGATGATTGTTGATTATGCCAGTGAAGCAGCAGTCATAGGGAAGAGGGCTTGTTTTTAAAGCACAAGTGCCTCACCTTCTGACCTTATTAGATGGTAAATGTTTTATAAGTACTTGATACATTATAATTGAGGCTTAAAATAGATACAATTTCACAGAGCCTAATATATATAATATATGCATATATTATCCATATTATATATATATATTTTTTTTTTCTTCCTAAAAGTAGACTAGGTTGGGCAAGGACATTCTTGGTTCAATTTTGCCAAAGCTTCCTTTTCATTCCCTTAAAGGAATCTTATTTCAGGAGCCCTTCTAGGCTACTTCAGTCGTGGAAAGGACTATGATTAACTATGATTAACTTTTGACTATCCATATTAATGAAGGATGTTATGGATAATCAAAACAAATAGCCTGAAAAATCATCTCTACTTGATTTTGGAATATTTCAAAATTGCACATATTTGTGCAAAGTTCAACCTTCTAGGTTGATAATATTAGCCTAGGGGCCTAGGCTAATATTAAATTATGCTTTATTCTGTGATTAAATCAAAGGATGAAAAGGATGAGCTCTTGTTGAATGAATGAATGAATGAATGGTGTGAGAAGAAGATTGGGAAGGAAGGAGGAAGGTTGGCTTTTAAGTGTGCTAGGTGGTAGGAGGAAACTTATTTGGGATTGAAAACTTATTCATAATCTACCCATCAAAAAATACACAGAATTCACTGTGCCATCATTTAGGCAATTAGTCTTACTGAAGAAGGAGGGAAATAATCTATTTCTAAATCAGATGTTATCAGTGAACTAATCCTAACAACATAATTATGAAATCAAAACTCAAAGATTTTATGCAAATAACCACATAAAGCTCTATAATTGGGATTCATTAAGGACACATATCAATCATGTACAAACGAACATGAACTGAGGTTGGCCTGACCTCAGAGGAATTTACCATCAAAATCCCAGGAGCTGAGTGGCACACCTGGAATGTGAATTCACACTGATTGTTTGGGAACGTTTCCAGGGTACAGGAAGGTTTCACTAAGCACTTTCAGCAACTTTACATTCAGGCTTATAATTTTACATTTTAAAGTTACCTTTACACCAACAAAGGCTGATTCCATCGAATGGCCTGTCCTGGTGATTTTCAGGGGCAATGTGTTCACATTTTCGCACACCTCATATTCAGTCTGGGGCAATTGAATGTAGGACCATTTAAGTTCCAAACTAGGCATGGAAGGAGAACAAAATAAAGGCACTCATGAGCAATGTAGCATTAATTCTTGTAGGATACATAGATTTTCCTGAGGACTATTATATTGTTACTATTCATTCACACATACTTCATACACATACATGATTCACATACAAGTATAATTCAATAATTGATATAGAGTTCCTATTTGATTTTTTCCCATTGGTGTTCAAACAGAAAAATATGAGGGAAATTATAAACAGCTGATTTTTTTTTCACCAGTAACTTGGAATAGGAGTTTTGGTTTGTTTCTTCTAACATTTTATCTTTAAGTCCTTAATTTGATTTCAGCACTTTTATTATATTACCCTTCATTGTGATACCTTCTGTAGACTTTTATAGGTCATCAAAACTGGAGAGAACCTTAGAGATTATTTAGGCCTAATTTCTCATATCACAGATGAAGAAACTGAGGAAGAATGAGGATAAGGAACTTGCCCAAGGTCAGACAGTGAAGTGGTGTTGGATCAGAACCTGAACCCAAGCAAGCCCAGTTCTCTTTCCATTGTGCCTACTACAGAATTTCCTTTCTTATAAACCTATAAAGGCCTGTATTACCTCCCAGACCTTCCAATAGGATCTAATTTCTGTTTTCCTTCTTCTTCTTCTTCTTCTCCTTCTTCTTCTCCTTCTTCTTCTCCTTCTTCTTCTTCTTCCCATTGTTTCTCCCCAGATCTCTCTTTTTAATTTTTCCTTAGGCTCTAAAAAAGTCTTGTTACCAGCATCATGAACATAATGCTCTCAAATTACACAGGACCTTCCCTTATTTCCAGGAGGGAGT
This sequence comes from Macrotis lagotis, assembly GCF_037893015.1. Taxonomy (NCBI): domain Eukaryota; kingdom Metazoa; phylum Chordata; class Mammalia; order Peramelemorphia; family Peramelidae; genus Macrotis; species Macrotis lagotis. The sequence goes on from NC_133665.1 coordinate 81,334,406, forward strand.
TAATTTTAGAAGTTGTATGTTAGACCAAGGCTATTATCAAAGTCTAATAATAATACATCATAACAAACACATTATACTAAGGTCTGAAGACTTTTACAAGTCACATAAACCTTTCTGAAAAATAAACTGTAAGCTTTGCAACTCAAGATGGATTTTTGATGCAAATGAATTCAAATCTGGCATGAAACAAAACAACATGAGAAGGAAAGAATTTCTAGGCCTGTAGGGTTCTGAGATAAACAGGTAGTTAACGATGGTTGCAATGCCAGTAGAAACAACATGTGACAAACAACTGCTGACAGGTTAGGAGAATGAGGAGAAGGAGAATGATATGTTATCAAGGAAAGCAGGGAGAAAAGACAGAAATAAGATGAATGAAAGGAAGCTTTAAGACACCTTAAGAATCATCTAATCAAAATTCCTCATTATACAGGTAGGGAGGAGGACACTGAGGTTCGGAGATTTATTTGTTAAAGGCCAAAAATGTCATAAGAGCCAGTACTTGAAATCAAGTCCTCTGACTTCAATTCTCTTTTTCTTCTGAGGACAGGAAAGGAAGAAGGAATGAAAAGCAACAAATTTGGATAGATTTCAACAAGGTCTCAGCAAGTTACAAATGCCTTTCAATATTGAATTCTTTCAGGAATGCATTCCATAACCATAGCTCCTCTAATGACAGGCTGAAGAGCCAAGGGAGTATCATAATTCTTATTCAGATTTAGAAGGATACAACCACCATACTTTGCTCTATGGTTCGGAACTTACTTCTTCATAAAGTGAGAGGTTTGGAGTAGAAATAAATTGTTGGACTTAGAGGCCATCAAATCCAATCCTCTCATTTTACAAGTGATAAAACTGAGAGGCAGACTTGCTCAGTTATACAACCATTAGGTATATAAGACAAGATTTGAACTCACATACTTCCAGCTCTAAGTTTTATACTTAATCTTCTACACCAAACTGCCTCCTATTTGGTTCTCCTATTTCTAATCTTTCTCCATTCTAATCCATCCATTCATTCAATAAGCATTTAGCAAGTGCCTGAGCAATGTGATAAGCACTGGGGGATATAAAGAGAGGCAAAAGACAGCTCTTACCCTCAAGTAGCTTTTAATCTAATGGAAACTATTCTCCATACAATGACCAAAATAATCATCCCAAAGTACTGACCTGACCCTATCAAGAATCTTCAATGATATCCTTTTGCCTCCAAATTAATTCACAAAATTTTCACTTTGGTATTTAAGATCCTTCACAATCTGACTCCAGATTGTAAAACACCTTTTCAGATTTGCCATAATTCACATACTCTTCCAAATGATTTACTTGTTCTTTCCTGAATTTGGCAAATTCAGTTCTCCCAGTCCTGCTAGTTCCTATACTAGCCTCTCCCAAAATCCACATGGTAGCATCTTTAGCTTCCTTTAACTCAGGGTGGTGAGTTAACCTAGCTTTGGAAGTCTTTTCTGATTCCCCTAATGTTCCTTCCTTCTCAACTCATCTCAACTTTATTGACTTGTTTATATGTTATATCCCCCAAATATTATTGTTTTTGTTTTGTTTTTGTTTGTTGTCTTTTTTTAAGAGATTTTTTTAGGTTTTTTTTTTTTTTTTTGCAAGGCAAATGGCGTTAAGTGGCTTGCTCAAGGCCACACAGGTAGGTAATTATTAAGTGTCTGAGACCGGATTTGAACCCAAGTACTCCTGACTCCAGAGCTGGTGCTTTATCCACTGCACCACCTAGCTGCCCCGTTTGTTGCCTTTCTATCCAAAGTACCATGAGCTTAAAGGAATTTAATAAATATTTGATGGATTGAATTCAATGGTTCTATACACTTAAGTTTTTGTTAGATTTGTGGTTGAATAACACTTTACAGACATCATCTCATTTATTTCTCATAACAGTCCTGGGAAATAATATGAATATTACCATTAACCCCATTTTACAGATGAGGATCTGGCAGACAGAACTTAAGTGACTTGTCTAGGGTCACATAGCTAATAAATGTGAGTTACGGTTTGAACTCAAATCTTTCTGCTTTCAGGTCTAGCTTTCTAACCTCTGCATCACCCAGCTGCCTCTAGAGAAAAATTCTGATATAAACGTGAAAGGAGACAAATAATATAACTAAAGTGAATTTTCTTTTCCCATTTGCATTCTAATATAAACATTACCTATGTAGTCTTCCTTATTGTGATTATTCTTTTAATAGATTGTAAGATTCTTGAGGCAGGGGTTACTATTCTTCATCTTTTTATTTCTAGCATCCAAAACAGTTTAAATACTTAGTGTACTTTGGTCTTTTTATGGATTCATATTTTCATCAGGACATCACAAATTTAGACCTTGAAAAGTCCTTGAAAGCTATCTCCTTGGGGCAGCTAGGTGGTACAGTGGAAAGAACACCACGCCTGGAGTCAGGAGGACCTGAGTTCAAGTCTGGCCTCAGACACTTGATAATTACTTAGCTGTGTGACTTTGGCCAAGTCACTTAACCCCATTACCTTGCTAAGAAAAAAAAATGCCTCTTCTAACCCTCTCATTTTATGAGGAAGCAAAAAATACAGGTTAAAAGACTGATCTGCTTAGAGTCTCAAAGCTAATTGAGTAGCAGAGAGGTATCAATGTTTGCCATATTCTTGGATTTCTAAACTTTTAATTCTTTTACATGTCCATTTATATCATAAGTGCTTAATGGAGATTTACTAAATCAAATGAAACATATAGTAGTCATAAGTAGTCATACTCATAGTTTATAATGTACAGCCAACATTTTTGTTCATGTTTCTGAACTAAAGAATTTTGATAATTTGTTCCAATTCATCTCAGGAAATGATTCATAGGATCACAGACCTAAGAGTTCATTAAGTCCAAGAAACTGAGGTACAGAGACATTAAGTGATTTGCCTAGTATCACAGAATGAGCAAATGTCTGAGGCAGAACTTCAATTCAAAGTCTTCACTGATACCAAATCTATCACTCAATACTAATCTTCATTCACTACTCCTTATATTAATGGGCAACCTTCAGAGAAGGTTAATTTCTTGACAAATGCCTTTGCAAATCATAAATTCCAGGTTTAGGCAAAGAGTCTCTGGATTTTCCATTCATTGAAACATATTCTGGTGTGTATTCTGTGATTAGTTTACACAAATGTAACAATAAAATTAGGGGAAAACATGCTTGCCAGAACTAAACTGTTAATTTGGGAATTCTGAGTTGTCATGGGTCAAAAGTGATTGTGTACAAATTATTTAACCATTCTGTGCCTCAGTTTCTCCATTTTCAAAGTGTATTTAACCTCCTACTTCAAAGATCACATGAGGCTTAATTTATGCTTATTAAATACTCTGAGATTCTCAATGAAAGGACATATGAAAGCATATATTATTATTCTCATAAATACTTCAGCATTTATATGCAAGGAGTGTATGCCTTAAGGATAAAGTTGGAACTTCAAAATAAAAACAAAAAGCCCCCACAAAGTATTTGGTTATGCATTGGTCTATCTATTAAAACCTATAGTTATACAGAGTCAGCACTTGATTTTTCCCAGGAATGTGGATCAGAAATTAGAAGGGATAATTACCATCCACAGATAATCTAAAAACTATGTTTTAACCAAGGGTTTCAACTACCTGTCCTGCCAGAAGTTTTTTAAGTTTCTAAAATGTCTCAAAATTCTCTGGATTGATTTTCTTTTTCCTTCCATTTTCCTTGACTACTCTGGGGAAGGGGAGGATGTCAGGTTTTTTTTTTAAATCAACCTGAAAAAAAGAATATCAAGTTTCATTTATTATCTCACATCAGATCATCAGTCCATGAATCACCAGATTTGTACATGGATCATATGACTCGTTTGTACGTACATCATTTCTGACTTTAGCCAGAAATTGAACTCAAAAGTAGCAAAACAGTCCTAATTGTATTTCTTTCTAATACCTTGAGGTGGACATATGGGGGAAAAAAAATAAAACACTGCTTTGGAGTCGGAGGATCTGAGTTTGAATTTTGGCTCTCTTCTTTATTTTCTGCATGGCTTTGGACCAGTCACTGAAACCTTTTCTAATGTGTATAAGGAAAGGGCTGGAAAAGATGACTTTGTTGAATATATTATAGCAGAGATTTCTTTCTGATATGGATTGGATTAGATGGTCACTGAAGTCCACGGCACATCTAAATTCTGACTCTAAGGCCCTATCTAACTCCAAGACCTAAGTAACTCTCATCTTATGGTGAATGTTGTTTTTAAAATAGATCTTAAATACCCAAATTTGATTATAGTACAGAAAAAAAACCCTTCCAAGCGTTATCAAAAGGATGCAAACGTTCCTGTAGAATCATGAACCAACAAAATCTGATAGCTTTATTTAAGCAAAATTTGCCTTGATTTCAATGTAATAAAATCAACCCTTTCCATTATACCACTAACTCATTAGCATTGCAGAATCAGGCCCCCCAGACATTCCCTACTGCACATAAATCCTTCCCTTTCTTTTGAAAGCTCCCTGGCATCCTTGGTTTTTTTTTTAAATACTTTTTTTTATTCTAGCTTGTCTCTTCCAAATCCCTTCCCCTTTAATTAGAAAGGCTGTTTACTACATCATGTCTTTAGAATGCTGATGTGGGCACTGCTTCTCCCCAAAGGAGACGAATTTCAGTAGCATTTACACGTTGCTTTGATTATTAGCCATTTGGATTATACCCTTTGTATATTAGTCCCTAGCAAATTTTTAATTAGAGGTGGGCTTCCTCCTGCCATTCGGAGCTTCTGACAGTAATTCTCCCCTATGCCTAGATCTAGATCTGACACTCTTGGGCTCAGAAATCTTTGGAGGCAGACTATTGCCTACCAAGTCAAATTTCAACTGCTCTTGGTTTGTAAAGCCCTCTCCCCTTTGACAGGACCTGTCTAGACTTATTATATATCACTCCCTTCCATGGACTCTCTCCTCTGTCCCTAGTACAAAAGTTGCCACAGTCATTTTACTACTGATGTTGCCTAGGCCTTGAATGTACTGTTTCTTTTTGCTGAATTATTTTCCATCTTTTTAAGTTCAATTCAATTAAAGAAAGTCTATGAAGCTTCTTTGGCTTAACCCCCTCTCCTATGTAATACTTTTCATTATATCTCTATAATGCACTCATTGGATATCATTTCATGTTATAATTTACTGATGGATCTGCTCTGCATACAATGGATGCTAAAGAAATATTTATAGATTTGGCCTGACTTGCCAAATGCGTGAAAGTTTAGACATTCCTTGACTTTCAAAATACCTGACTTACAAATGTTCTTTATGCAAGAGCAGCTAATACACAGAAGAGTATGGAATGTTTTTTCTCAAACCATATGGTTCCTGTCTTGCTCCCAAATGGGTGACCAGCAGCTGGAGGGGAGGAGAAAAGGTTTGTTCCCAATGCATCCTATTCTTTCCTTGCTGTGCACAGCAAGCAGAAGGTACTTCTGAATATAAATACTATACATTGGCAATGAAAAAAAATAGAAAACAATATGGTTGAAGAGGCTTGGTATTTCTGCTATGTCAGAGGTTAACTGGCTTGCGTGGTAGTGTGGAAAGGATTGGATGTGGACACGGAAATTCTAAATGGGAAGTCCAGCTCTGACCCATTAGCTGGGTGACCCTGGGTAAATCACTTCATACTTCTCTGAGCCTCACATCCCTCATCCAAAAAAAAAAAAAATAGTAAGACTACTATTTGTACCCATTCCTTCATAGGTTGACTAATGAAAGTGCTTTGTAAACCTTGAAAAAAAACAGAAACTAAGTTGATATTAACCCAGGATTCTAATCACATTTTATAATATTATTTCCAGGGGAAATTATGTCTGTCATTCGAAACAAATAACTTATTGACAATTTTTTAAAGTTGGAAACTGCTTCCAATTTTCTTTAAAAATACACACGCACCCATACACACATATCCCCGCCTCAGCCATACTCTCTCTCTCTCTCTCTCTCTCTCTCTCTCTCTCTCTCTCTCTCTCTCTCTCTCTCTCTCGCATTCATAAATATATGTACACAGCATTAGATAGGAAAAGCTCTCATTTCCTCGATCCCAAAGGTTTTACTTTTTGTAGAACCTTTGGCTAGGAACAGTCCTACCATGGTGTACCCTCAGTATACTGTTGGTGAGGTTTGGGGGGGGGGTACACTTTTCCTTTACTATTGTCTATAGAGACATCTCCTGGTAGGTTCTGAGATTGCAAGTCATGGTTTGTTTTTCCCCAAAAGAAAAAGAGATGGGGGGGCGGGAGATGAGGGGTATAATGTGGAAAAATACTGCATTCGCTTGAACTAAACAAGGACATTTTTACAGCCTTCTTCCCCAGAGAAAGATGATCACAGTCCTCTCTTCTAGTACAGTCGATGAAAAAACCTAGGACAAATGACTATAATCGATTGGGAGAAATCACTATCATTAATTATTTTTTTTAAGGCAAAAGCAACCTAGAGGTGGCAGGCAAAAAAGGAACTGAATTATGGTTAACTTTGAACCCATCAGTAAAACCACAAGACCAATAGTAACAGATTTTGAGGAAGAGAATCTGATTCTACATGTGACTTTGGTCGTCACTTTTTTTTAAGGTTTTTTTCAAGGTAAATGGGGTTAAGTGGCTTGCCCAAGGCCACACAGCTAGGTAATTATTAAGTGTCTGAGACTGGATTTGAACCCAGATACTCCTGACTCCAGGGCTGGTGCTTTATCCACTGCGCCATCACCTAGCCGCCCCACCTAATGGCTGTCACTTCTTGAAGAAGGAACTTCCTTTTTCTTACCATCAGTTTCCTCATCTGTAGAATGAGGCAATCTAACTCAATGGACCTATAAGATTCTTACTTCACACTTGGGAATAAAACTTTGAATGGGAATGCAAAGCTTAAAAGATTATCCAAAATTCCTTCTCCAGGATCTGAATCCAAGGGTATGCTGGAGGTGGTCATTATTACATTTTCAGTCTGAGCATTATACCTCAGAAATTGGAAAGTGCATCAAATCAGGACTTGAATTATTGCTTTGGTGATTGTATAGACTTAAGCAAATGATGGAAAAATATTAATAATGCACATTAAATTTAAAAGTGTATTGTGTTCTCAGAAAGCTGGCTGTTAAACATTTACTAACTAAATGTGAATATATCTATTTCCTCTCCTTCCATCACATTATTATAATGTCTTTGAAGGCAAGATCTGTGTCATTTCTTAATTTTCCATCCCCAGTGGGAGTAGGCACTTTAAAATTATTTAGTTAATTAAATTAAATCAAACAATCAACTAAATAGCATTTATGAAGTGCCAAGCACTATACCAGGCCCTGGGCATACAAAGACAAAAGCAAAAAGTTTATGCCCTCAAGGAATTTATAGTTAACTGAAAGTACCAACTTGGGAAATATTTTAGCATATACAAAAGAGATATAAGATAATTTGGAAGGAAAGCACTTATAACTTTGAGGATCCAAAAAAATTTATGTAGAAGATGGCAATTAAGTTGAGCCTTGATGTAAACTAAGAGGTAGAGATGATGAGGGAGTACATTTCAGGGGGTCAAGTCAATGTAAAATCACAGTGATGGAGGGCCATGTATGAAAGAAAGAAAATTAGTTTGACAAGACTCAGTGTAGATGAAACCATGTGTAATGAAGCTAGAACAGATTGAGTACAGATTGTAAAGGGCTTCAAATGCCAAGCAGGACTTTATATATTTGATCTTAGGAGCAATAGGGAGCCCCTGGAGTTTATTGAGAAGGAGAATAACATAGTCAGACCTGTGTTTTTAGGAAAATCAATTTGATATCTGTGTGCACCATAGGTTGGATTGGGGAAAGACTAAAAATAGGGAGATCGATTAGAATATTATTAAAATGATCAAAGTGAGAGGAGGTGAGGGCCTGTTCTAACATTGTATAAAGAAGGTGTAAAGAAGGGAATGTATTTGTATTAGAGGTAAAAATAGCAATATTAGGTGATTGAATATGCAGAATAAGAATAAGGAGTTGAGGATGATTCTGAAGTTGGGAACTTTAGTAACCTTAAAGGATAGGGAAATTTGAAATAGCTATGATTTAGAGGGGAAGAGATGAGTTGTTTTGAACATGTTCAGCTTAAGACGATCTACTAGCAAGCAATTTTCTATGTAAAATCAAAGCTCAAGCAAAGAACAGAGATGGATATGCAGATCTGTAAGTCATCTTAATGGAGATAATAATTAAAACCATATAAGCTGATGAGGGCACCAAAAGAAAGTAGAGAAAGATGAGAATAGGGTCCAGTTTAGGATGTATGATTTGAGTAACAACCCAACAAAGCAGACTGAATGCTCATACAGGTTGGAGGAGAAGCAATAGCAATGTCATAAAAACCCAGGAAAGAAAGACTATCAAGAAGGAGTGATGGTCAACAAAGTCAAATATTGTAGAAAGATCAAGAAAGAATTAAATTATATATTTTTTAGCTCTAAATGAGATAGTTTTTGGTTGCTGTGAGTTATATCAGTTATATTTGATTCTTCCTCACCCCATTTTGGGGTTTTCTTGGCAAAGGCATTGGCGTGGTTTACCATTTCCATCTCCACATCATTTTACAGATGAGCAACTGAGCAAACAGGGCTAAATGACTGACCAGATTTGAACTCATAAAGATGATTCTTCCTGATTCCAAGCCTAGTGACCTATCCACTTAGGACCTAGCTGAGAACATTCTAAATGTCACACTTTTAAAAGAGAAAATCTATTTGTCACTCTATTTTTTCTTTCTTTCAACTCTCACAATACCCTAGGTCACAAAAGCAGTGCCTGGATGTTGTACTTGATTTTATTTTGGGGGTGGAGAGTTTGTCAGGGGAAGAGGAGGGAAACTTCTGTCAAATGGGACAAAATGCTGTCAAATAGGCCTTGCTAAAACTGTTAAATACATAGATTAAAATATATTTATAGCATGATGTACAATGTCTCATTTTCCCCTTCATTCTTATTGGCCTGGGTATTTCAGAAAGACTGTAATTACCATAGTCCTAGAGTGACCTCTTGCTGCAAGATGTTATACAAGAGATTGGCTGACTCATAATTCCAAACCCTTATGTACTGCCAAGACAAGAAGATCCTAGCCATGGGGGTGGGGATGTATTCATATTTATGCATAGCACAGACCACTGGATATAACTTAAATTATTTTTATGTTTCCTTTCTCTGGAGAGCTAATGATCTTCCCACTATAGGACAATAATAAAAGGAAACCCCCTTTTTATTGCTTTTCTCTACATTTCCGGAATATACTGTGGAATAAACTTATGAAATGTAACCTTTCATCTTAAACCTTTTGATCTAGTTCACTGAAATGGACTTCGAGTTTTATGGTCATCATACTTGACAAGCTAACCTACTTAATATAAAAACAAATTACGTTTGAGGGGCAGCAGTGTTTCCAGTGGGGTCTGTGACTTGAAACTCCAAGTTATCTGAATTCACTTCCAACAATGGATTGATGACATAAAGAATGATTTTACTGTTTAGGTCCTTTTGACTGAATCTCTCCTGAATAAATTCACCTGAAAGTAAAGAATAAAGGAATTTTACACATGTCAGGTCAACAAGGATTAATAAAATGATATGACAAAAATGTATTAAAGATCATAAAGGAGGGAGACTATATATAAGTACAATAGAAAGGACCCTAGATTTGGAGTCAAAAGAACAGAATTCTAATCCCAACTGACATTTATTCGTGGGTGACTTTGGAGCTTTGTAAAACAGAAAGAACTATGGAAATGCCAACTACTGTTGTTATTAACATCAGTTTTCAAGAAGTTTCTACTACTTCAAATAATATTACATCAGAAATATAATTAAGGCTTTAAAATTTTAATCATTAAAATTGGGGTGGGGGGTTCCTAATGTCTACCACGTTCTCTTCATCTCTGCTTCCTGACTTCCTTAGCTTCCTTCAAGATCCAGTTAAAATTCTGTCTGTTGTAAAAAACCTTTCCCCATCCTTCCCTCTCTTGATTGTTTTCAATTTATCCCATACATATCTTTTATATATCTGGCTATTCACATGTTATTCTTTCATTAGACTGAGCACAGAGATTGTCTTGCCTTACTTCCTTATCTCCAGTGCTTGGAATAGTGACTGATTGACTGACTGAAAGAATCCTGTTTCTTTGCCTCAGGAAAATTTCCTTTAGAGATAACTTTTGTAAAAAAAAAAAAAAGGGCAGAAGGAGTACAAAAGGATCTACTAGAAAAATCTGCAATTCTGTATCATTAGTATTATAATTCTGTCTAGCTTAGTACTTTGATTGTTGTCTCTATAAAGCAGAAATGTTTTGCTACTGGGAAAAATTATCAGGCAACTAAAAATGACATTATAAAAATGAATTGACATCATTTGGAATTCATGATTGAACTGAAAATAAGTCACAAATATGAATTTAGGTCTGACAGTGTACCTTACTAAGTACATATTACAATCTGGCACCTAAAAAAAGTTGTAAACAATAAACAGCTGTGACTCTGCATTTGGTTTTCCCATTCAAGATGGATTAGGGAAGCTTGACTTGAAACCCTCTTTAGTACTAGTATTGATTTATAAACTGCATCTATCACAAAGCCTCAGGGACTATTTACCAAATGGTCATGCACTTAATTAAATTACTCTCTAACACTCCAATCCTTGATGTAAGCCACTGGGTATTTTAAAATGAGCAATTAGAAGGATTGAGAAACCCTGTACCTGTTGTTGCATTTTCCAGATGTCCGTATTGGGGGCCTCGTAAAATCTTAAAGATGATCTGGTTGTCCTCTGTATCAGGGTCAGATGCTTTCAGGACTCGAGATGTTATGTAAATTCCATAGCAACCATTTTTCAGGAGCTCCACTTGAGAAGGACACTTCAGATGTATGATATGGGGTGCCTTTTTATCCACCTGGTCCACCTGGATTAGTATAGTTGATTATATGGATATTTCCTGATAGGCTACATTCATAGTTCTAATAGTTTATAAGATTACAAGCTTCAAGAACTTATCTCAACTTTTTAATCTTCCTCTCTTCCCCTACCCTGGCAATTGTCTAGAAAAGTGTTCTTCTTAAGGAACACAAAAGGTGTTCAACATATGCTTACTGAATAAATGTTGATACAGGTAACTATGAGGCTCAAAGGTGCTAGATCATTCTTTCCAGTTTCTCCTTCCAAAGAGCAGGAAGGAGTTGGTGGAATTGAAAAGTAATATAGATTTCAATTTGTTCCTAACTTCTAGATCTGCCTTCTTTTTCCACATGTTAGTTTAAAAAGGGAAAAAAGAAAGGGGAATTGATTTATGTAGTTTACATATTTTATAATTTCTAACTAGTTGCCTCATTAAATGGAATTTTCTTCTAATCTACATTAATCTACTGTCAGAATTCATCCTGGTCATTCATATTGTTTTTTGAAATGAAAAGGGTAGAGTGAGAGAAAGAAGAGGGGGGAAAGTGTGACTATATTAGCCAAAAATTCAGGACTAATATGAGATTAGGATCATCACATTAGTGCCTCCCTGCCTCTACTTTCCCTCATCTCTGAACAATACTATAATCAAAGGCATACTTGTCACAAGGGTTTTGCTTTTTCTCTTTTTTTCAATGGGAAGGACTGAGCATAGGAAAAAAAGAGAGAAGAGATTTCTGTTCATTAAAAAAATTAAATTAAAAAATAAAAATAAGGGGGGGAGGCTAGTGGCACAGTGGATAGAGCACGGGCCCTGGAGTCAGGAGTACCTGAGTTCAAATTCCACCTCAGACACAAAAATAATTACCTAGCTGTGTGACCTTGGGCAAGCCACTTAACCCCATTTGCCTTACAAAACCCTAAAATAAAGTAAAAATAAAAAATAAAAATTAGAAATCATGGAACTACCCAAAAAGTACTATATTCATCTTAATATATCAAACCCAACAAAGTACTAGCAAATAATAAGCAAATAACAGAAGGATTAAAAAAAAATACATTAGTACTTTTCAAATTGTGAAGGTAGAAGGAATGCTTTTGTGGTGAGAGGAGAGATAACTTGTCAAAGGGCAGCTCCAGGAATATTAGAGGTAGATGAAGAAGGAAAAAGGGGCAAAGGGAAATGAGAATATTGTGGGGAAACCCTCAACATAGAGAGAATTGGTAAAGAAGATAAATACAAATTAAGTAGATTTTTTTTGGCTTTATATCTTCTCATTATCATTAATAATGTATCTTGATCTTACTGAATTTCATGTCCTAGAGGCTACATTTCCTTAAAAATGATTCACCAGGTAAAATATACTGTAAGTCAGAATGCAAAACAAGCCCAGTTAAAAATATTTGAAAACAAGGCTTTCTTTGGAAGCCTGTATCCCAGTGATGACTCATGTTGGCTTGCCTGGAATCTGCATAAAAATGCCAAACCCAGAGAAAGCAACAATGGTGTGTATGTATGTGTTTTACAAAGGATGACAACAGGAATCAGTTATGGCATCTGAAAGACAAATTACAAAATACCTATAAAAGAATGTGTGGTCTCAAATGCCAGTATCAGTAAAGTACATTTGTCTTTTCCATTTGGCAAATCCACATGCCTACTCTTAGTTATACTCTCCTTAAAACAATAATTCATAGCAGAGGCATTGTCATTAGAATATTACAAGGAACATTTGCCCCAGGTTTCTCTAGTCTTGGGGACCCCAAAGAATCATGAGGCATTTCAGAATAATGACTTCTCTTTGGAAAGGACCCCCACGCATTGCTTAGGATTCTACTGGTTCTTTATCTTTGCAAATTTGACCACATTGCTCTCAACTGTTCAATTATCTACTGTAGTTTGTTTTTTTTTTATTACCTACAGATTGAAAGCAAACCTTTCTTCTGGACATCTAATGACCGTCACAATCTGATGTCCTCTTGCGTTTTCAGCCTTATGTCCTCTCCCTTAACATAATCTATGTTACAAATAAACTGGACATTTCTTGGTCTCATGAATATTCTCCCCTCTTATGACTTTAATCACACTATCTCTTATGCTCAAAATGTTCCTTCTCTCAAATCTGGCCTCAGACACTTAATAACCTAGCTGTGTGACCTTGGGCAAATCACTTAACCCCATTGCCTTAAAATAAAAAAAAAAGTTCCTTTTCTCCTTTATCTGTTGAATTCTTATCTCCCTTTTAAGTCCCAATTCAAATGCCACATAGTTTCCCCAGTTTCATTAAGGATAATGACCTTCCCCCTTGTACCTCATGTAACATATTATGTATCTCTAATGTATTTATTGTGGAAGGTTATTTTGTGTTTTTTTTCTTACCCTTGCCACCCCTAAACTTGGGGTGGAGGACCTTTTTTCTGTTAAGGATCATTTGAATATTTATAACATCATTTGAGGACCATACAAAACTATCAAATTAAAAATTAGTATGCTATATTTGGTCAAACATTTAATTAAGTCATCCTTAAAAAGTTCCTAGAGTTAATGAATTTCGAATCCCAAATGTGGTGGCTGTGGCAGCACCAGACCAAATGATTCTGAGGATCTGTAAGACCTATGGGCCGGAAGTTCCCTGCCCTATTTCTAAACACTATGAAGACAAGGATCATAATTTAACTTTCTATTTCCCTTGCACTTAGCACAATGATCTTGAAATATTCATTGAATAAATAAACACATTATTGAAATAACTTGAAATAACTCATTCATTCCAGAATCCAGGAAATGAATTTGGACCAAATACAATGCTCATTAGTGGGTATCACTTTTCTGCCTGGTCAGAAAAAAGTCTACAAAGTCGAGACAATCTCAAAAATCTAAGAATTAGAAGAATCCATGGAGACCACTTGGTCCAATCTATTCCTGAACAAGAATCCCTTCTCCATCAGCAAATGGCTATATAGCTCTTGTTGAAAAGCCCTGATGGAGAACCCAAGCTACCTCCCAAGGCAGCCCCTTCTACCTTTTTGTAGGTTTGTTTTTTTTTTTTGTTGTTTTTTTTTTTTTGCAAGGCAAATGGGGTTAAGTGGCTTGCCCAAGGCCACATAGCTACGTAATTATTAAGTGTCTGAGACCGGATTTGAACCCAGGTACTCCTGACTCCAGGGCCAGTGTTTTATCCACTGTGCCACTTAGCAGCCCCCTACCTTTTTTTTAGTAGTTCTCGTTCTAGAACAAAGGTTCTCTTCCCCACCCCCCACCCCCTCACACACACACCTCCATTAACTCTTTTGGTGTTGGAAATTTTTTTTCCCCTTTCTTCCCAATGGTGAATATTTTATGCCAAGTTTGGACCAAAATACAAATTTCATAAGGGATTAATTATAGTTGTAGTTTATAAAGTAGGTTTCTTCCTAACTACTTTATAAATGAATCTAAAACAACTAAAAAACAAATAAAACTTGCAGAAATATGTATTTTTTTTCAACTTAACATATTCCTGCATGAAAAGAGTTTAATCAATATCTGCCATTCTGCAACCTCTATCCATTCTGCCCTCTTTCTATAGATCTCCTCCTCTTGGACACCTCAAACAGAATTATCCTGAAAAAAGCTCAAATTTAATATCTCCAAAATAGAGTTCATCTTTTCTTTCAAACCCTCCTCAATTTCTGATTTCCATATGGTTTTCAGAGTTGCTTCATCTTCCTGGTTTCTAGTATCTCATGGTTTGGGGGAAATATCATTTCCATTTGAACTCCATGCTATATATTCTTCAATGATGGTGAAGAAAACATTTAGTGAATATACACTGCCTTATTTAAGCCTTCCTTCATAATCAGAGGGACACCACTCAATTAAAAAATCTCTTTTTTTATATTTTTAACATGCATGGAGAATATGTTAAGAGGAGGGTCTTTAAAGTATTTTTTAGGATCTATAACCAATAATTAAAATGGAAATCTTATAATACCCATGCTATCTTTCAATTACATAACTATGAAGATGTGATCTGCTGTAGAATATAATTTTTGAAAGCCCATCTGTTCCCTTCTCCTACTTTCATCATGTATGTTTTGATGCATATGTAGATTAGTTTCAAAAATTTTGGAAAGACATGTACTTAAGTATATAAGTGGGTAATTATTGCTATTTTCTCACTAGTCTTAGAGGGTTAATAATATGGTCTTAGATTTTAGGGAAGAGAGGAAACAAACAAAATAAAAGTTGAATATATCCACCTCCTCTCCATCATCCATTTCATTATTTTATCCACAACAAGTTCTTATCCTTCTTTGAGTTTCCCTTCCTACCCCAAATCCTAAATAACTAAAATAATTTTTTTTGGTTGTTCTTGGCATTCTCCATGTGTCTTAGATCATTCCATTTTTCTTATAGGATTATTTTATCCTCCTTTATCTATCTTAGCTTTCATCTTATGTACATTGCTTTTTAAAATCAAGTTGATAATCAGTTATCTTTATATATATATATATATGTATATATAGATTTATATGTTCTCTTTAGATAACCATTTCTTTCCCATCTCATTATTTTTATTTTTGCTTTTAGGATATAATTTTTTTAAAAGGAGATCATTCATTGGGTTGACTTTCTCTGTAGAATATTATGAGATCCTACATTATTTCCCTTCTTTGAACCCTTTGAAATCTATAATGCATATTTGCCTATTACTAGCTGTCATCTTTCATTCACATTTCTAAGATGAAGAGGTCACTTTCCTTATAAATGTCCAATCAATTCCATCCTAACAATCAATTCTCTTTTATTGGTGAGAATGAGATCTAGAATAGAATTTCCTTTTCTTGGTTTTTCCCAGTTCTGAAAGATGAAATTATCATTAAGGTAAACCAGGAACCCAAATGTCTTGAATTGGAATGGTGCATCTTAGAGGAGTTATTAGTGGACAACAAATCTGGATGGGCCTCATTCGTAAAGCTTTCTGCTATATCAACAGTGTCAACTCCATCATTATCTCTTCTCTTCCTGTTATATATTACTTAATTATCCTTCACCTTTTTCATTTATCCTCTTTCTAATAAATACTCCAATGTTATCTTTACCCCCTTCCTATCGATCCAAATCAAACTTCTTTATATATACCAGACAAGAATTAAACAAAATAAAATTCTTTCCTCTTCTTCCCAGCTGAAAGCATTTGTTTTCTCAAATTTTATTAAATCATTATACCTAAATTTGTTCTTATCTCTTGTCACATTCTACTTCGCATCATACTTCATTGTATCCATGCCATAGTCCCCATATTAGACTGTAAGATCCTCAAGGGAAAGGATTGATTGTTTTTCCATCATTTTGTTCCCTTTATATAGGACTTTGCTTATTTTTTATATGTTTTGTTGAATCAAATTGTTGGTTCAGTTTTTAAATATTCAAACTTAAGGAAAAGTTAAGCTAAGGAAGCTGATATAATAGGTTCCCCCTTTTAACCTGATAGTAACTCTGATATACCTAATGTGTATATATACATACACACACACACACACACACACACACACACATATATATATACATATATATGTATGTATGTATGTATGTTCTTGCCAGTGTATATTGCAGGGTGATGTGTGATATAGGAGCATCATCTTAACCAAGGCTTGAGCTAAATAAAATTGAGAATTGGGCTATATTTTCTGCTTTTTGACTAATGAAATAAAAACTGTGTTTTAAAAAAATCCTAAATTCATCCATTCATCATACATTTATCAAGTAGTCACAGACTGACCCTCATGAATCCTAAGGATTTTCAGGCATTGCCATTCAACCTGTAGTCCAAGGGGACCTCTGGGTCTTTCCATCTTCTCTATGATTCCTATATGCATTGTCTTGTCCAATTACAGTGTGAGCTCCATGATATCAGGTATTGTGTTCCTTTTCTATTTGTAAATGAGCACTTAGCACAATACTTGGGTCATAGGAAGTATTTAAGTATTTTCCATTCATTTATATGTACATTGTGCACAATACAAAACTGAGAATGATGTAAACCCAATTGGATAAAAAAATGGGATGCAAATCCATTACATGGATAACTCTCAAATCATCAAATATATTCTTCAGAAGCAAACCAAAATTATAAAATGCAAGCCAATATTCCCATGTTGGAAAATACAATAAGAGCAGAAAGTTTCCTTTTGATTTAGTCATGGACCTAGCAGGGAGTGATTAGAGGACTTTTCATACTTGCCTGAATAGTAAAGGACACAGGTTCATTCAACACTCTTCCATCCACAACAAAGCCTTCATTTGTTTTGTCAGTAGCTATAAAGGTAAACCGGTCAATCTGTGAGTTTCCTCCCAGGTGCTTATAAGCCACATTCATGTTGTCCACTTCTTGTTGTGTGAAATTGTACTGTGTGAGAACCATCCCCCGAAGATAGAGCTGTCCATACTGGGGGAGCTGGGACAAGAGGAAGGTGAGGTTTTCTGTTGCAGTGTCTGGGTCCGAAAGTTGGAGGATGTCTGGAGAGAGGAGTGCCATGGCACCTTCCATTATTCTTAATCCCTTGTTTCTGGTCACCTCAGGCAAAGCTTGGTCAGTAGTCTCCAGCATAATCTCAAATGCTCCGTGCTTTGTCCTTACTCCATTGCTCACGATGAATCTGGCAAAGAGAGGCAAGGTAGCCTTCAGCATGGATGCTTGTTTCACCATCTACTGGAATGAAATGATAATACACACCTTTACTGAAGTATTTGCCTTTGAAGTAACTCTAAAAATGAAAAAAAAAATCAAAGACTTCTTCCTAAAGGAAGTCTTCTTGCTTTTAAATGAACAACCCCATCAAGAGTCTTATTCATTGAGGTACAATGGGAAGATCAAAGATACTAAAGAATGTTTAAATTCCACCTATGACACCTTACTACTCCAGTGACCTGGGAGAAATTATTTAACCTTCTGGCTCTTGGTCTCCTTTTGTATAAAATGAAAGGGGTAGACCAAAATGAGAACACTCCTACCTCTATATCTTTGATGCTATGCTCTGCACAAAAACTATTTGTGTAAACGTATAATGTAAAGATATAGATGCTTGTTGAATTAAATGAATAGAACTGAATTTCCTTAAAACATGTGAAAAATACCCAGAAAATGGAGCCTCTTGCCTGACTATGCTACTTTTTCCATACTGTTCTATTAAATAAATGAAAGATAAGTATACTTATATTTCCCTAATTGTTTTTGGAGGCAGAGGGGGAGTACAGGGTATGGTTTTATGGTCTCCTGGACATTCTTAATAAACCATTAATAGATATGATTTGGGGCTAAAACCAGACAGGTAATAAACAGAGACAATCTAATCCACTGTTCCCACTGTTTTCCTAACATCAAATCAAATAAATCTATAAATTTATTGTCGGCAAGAACCATATTTAATCCTTACTTGAAGTTTCTACAACATGGAGAAAGAAAGGCATTGTGAACTAAATATTTGCCTTGGAGACCTATATTCCAATTCTGTTTCTAATGTTTACTGGCTGTGTGATTCTAAGATTCTCTAGGGGTCTTAATTTCCTCATATATAGAATTCATATGAAATAATATTTGATATTAATATAGCTATTAATATTAAATAATATTTGCCAAGTTGACCTCATAGCAGTCTATATGAGTGCCTAATCCAACTCTCTCAACCAAAGCCTCAGAGAGGGAGAGTGATTTTCCCAGAGTCATACAGGGAGTAGGGGAATAGAACCAAAATCCAACCCAAGTCCTCTGACTCCAAAATCTCATTCCAAAATATTTTACTTTTTAGCTCTCTGAAACCTTGGAGTTTACTTTGGATTCAACCTTTTGACTGAGCAACCTATCAACTAATGGGTCAGACTCGAATTTTGTATTTTTCTGGAGTTTGTATGATTTTGTTTTCTCTCAGATATGAGACTTTCTATCTGGAATACTCAGAGTTCCCACTTAGCCAGTTTCCCATAGGCCAAGATAGGACAAAGGAGCTGATCTAGCCATCATCACTACAACCCTTGATAATTCAATGAAAGTAGGATCTCATTGATATGGGCAACCCCACCAAGCATAAAGATTACAAGTCAACCATTCCATCTCATCCTGTAAAACTTCTCATTTCCATGACTTCCTATAAAACCTCTACAGCATATTCATTGAGGATCTTCTTAATTTCGCATGACATCATATATCTTCTCTTTAGCTCTTAACAAATACCAGAGGAGTATATAAATGCAACATCAATTATACCAAGCTTTTTGTAATGATCTTTCCACCTTTATTTATGGTCTCATATTTCTCTAACAACATCCTTTATGACACTTTTCCCTGAAAAATTACTATTTGGGATATGGTATTACCACTTCCAAATACCCATTCTGCATCCTTCAGTTGCTTTTTGGGTCACCTGAAAACCCAAATCCTATGGACTGAAGAACATTTGAGTTCAAATACAATTTCAGACACTGATGAGCTAGGCAAGTCATTTTAATTCCTGTTTGCCCCAGTTTTCTCATCTGTAAAATAGTGATAATGATAACTCCTACCTCACAAAATTGTTGTGAGGATCAAATGTGATTATATTGTAAAGTGTTTTGTAAATTTATAAGCACTATCTAAATGCTAGCAATTATTAAAATTGGGGGGGCACTAAAACAATTACATTCTTAACACATTTCAATTAACTGGACAAGATTAAACAATCTCCTTCTACTTGAAGGCTACCATTTTATATCTTTTATTTTTGAAGTCTGACTTGGGTTCACTTCTATAGGAAATGAAGTGTTGGCATTTTAACCAAAAGAAAATAACTAATGAAATCCTAGAAGGTCCAGTCCTAGGCTCACTAATATCTACCTTGACCTTTTGTAGGTCACTGAGGATTTTTTCCAGTGTTATACAGGCTGTCCATCTAAAACTCCTCACACTGTCTGGCATCACTGCTTGATGATCAGGGTCTGACCAACTTATAAACAGGCATTCTGCCATCAGACAGATGGGAACGAGCGTAGGCAGGCCAGAGACCATATATGAGTAAGAAATATGTTTACTGAGGACCATATTCCCAGCTGGGAGCATCAAGGCAGATGTCAGAGCTGACCTCAAGCTCATGTGCCAACAGTGAGAGAGATGTGATAGCTAACATTGCTAGGTCAAGTATAAAACTATGATGATATAAGAACAGTGAAAAGTTTCCATGAAGCAAGAATGCTACTTCTCTTATACCAGGACAGACATGAAAACTGTCAAAAGTAATATGTATAATCAACTCATTTCCCATTATTAATTTAAAAAAATTAAACCCTCTTCTTTAAGTCTCTTTAGATATATTGGGGAGGGAGTAAACCTTGTCAAATTATAGTGTAAGATAACTCAAGTGAGATGAAGTTACAATACAAGATTTGATCATAGTATCATAAGACTAGAGCAAGAACCCTAGACAGGAATTATTTAATCCTAGACACATATTTTATGGATGAGGAACCTGAGGTCTCAGTCAATTTTATCTCCCAATGGTTTCCCAATGACTCCAAAGAACAAGCTCTAAACACATTTATGAAGTTTCAAAGCAACAAAGCAGGTGATTTTTAAAGAAATCATCCTTTTTCCAGAAAATGTATTGGTTAGTATCATCAAGGCAGCATCTCTTTCTATATAGCCATTTTATTTATTTGCATTCACTACTCACCCTCCTCTCTATCCCCCCCTAGGGAACAAGTCAGCAGCCAAGCTCACCATCATTCTCATGAAATCTGGGGGATGAATCTCAGATTTAGTTAGGGTTTGTGGCATGGTTTGATATCACCATTACCATGGTAAAGCGTTCAAGCTTTCTACATTTCCTTGGCAATAGAATTGGCTGAAGAATCTGCCATCTGTCATGGCATTTAGAAGATAAAAATGGAATCATAAACAGTGCCAACATAAAAAAAGGAGTAGAGCCTGCATGTCAAAATGGAGGACATTAGCATGTTCTTTTAGCGCCCGGCTGCCAGCATCTGCAGTCAGGTTGCTAATCACTCGGTGTCATCTGTCCTAGCGCGTGCTGCCAAATCTTTCTTCCAGGCCAGCAGCACCAAACAATGCAGGAGAAATTTATGATTCAAAAAATATTTTTGCAGAAGGCAAAATCTGATCATTAAATTCCCCCTTTTAATTAATCTTGCCATTCCTTACGCTAAAAAGGAGAAGAGGTAAAAAATATTCTAAACTCTCTGCCACAAAATTTATCTTCTCTACCCATCCAAATTCCTTGCCAAATTTTAACAGCAAGCAGCATAAATCTGGGTGATTAGACCAGTTGCATATATTTAATTTTTAAAAAGCATCACCATCATACTTTCATTAAAACAGGCTTTCAGCTTTGGTTTAGTGCCACTTGACAAACAGCATGGTGGTTCACTATTGGGTTAGTGAGTGAGACAACAGGATTAAAAATATGGAACTTGGGCAGATGCTAGACTCCTCCATTAAAAATAAGTAAGATTACCAACCAAACATCAAAATGAGACATAGAAGATGATTTCATCAAATGATTCCATTTCAATTCTTTCTCCCCAACTTTAAAAAAAGCACTAAAATTTTTACTGCCTCTGGTTGCAAGGAAGATGTTGCATCCTGGGCAAAAAAATGAAGGGAGAGGAGTGAAAAAAATTGAATGAGGATAAACAGAGTGCTTTTTTATTCTGAGGTGTTCTTTACTACTAAACACTGATTTAGATTTTTAGAAGTAGACCTTAGAGAGACCTCTCTTGTTCAGCCCTCTTGTTTTCCAGATGAAAAAGTTGAATAACTTATATGGATTGTTTCTTATATAAGGTCACTGAGGTAGTGAATAATAGAGGTGGGACTGTAATCCAGCCCTCCTGACTCCAAGATTAATATTCTTTCACTTATAGCAAACCTCTACCTTAAAGCTCCCATGGCTGCTACACCATAGTTTTTTTTCATGATTATTAACTTTTAAATTTTGTAGATTTTTCTCATTCTAACGGTAAAGACAACTATCTTTTCTCCTACATCCTCTCTCCCTCCCTGATCATTATCTCTTTCAATTTCCACCCTTTCCTGCCTCTATCCTCTGACATATTCATAAGTCCATTCTTAAATATGATGTTTTTCATTGACTAATTAAACACACACACACACACACACACACACATACATATATAGTTTCATCTTTAGTTTGTTATCTCAAGACCAAAATTTGTAGGATCATAGGACTTAGAACTGGAAGGGAATCTTAGAAACCTTTCAATACAATTCAGCAAAAAAAGACTTTGAAATATTTTCTTAATGCATCTCTCCCCTCCTTCCAGAGAACTATCCCATTTTAAGTCAGAATTAATTAAAGGGGATGAAAGTACAGTAAAACTAAGCAGTATATTAAAGTGTGACATTATAGGCAATGTTATTTAAGCATCAATCTTTTCATTTAACAGGAGAAACTGAGCCAAAACTGGAAGAGGTGACTTACCCAAATCACAAATGTGTAAAATCACAATTGGAAGTCAAGTCCTTTGACTTCAGATCTTGTGATCTTTCCACTGTACTATGTATGCTATATCATTTTGTACAATGCTTTGAGATCTTTATGGCTAAGCATTATATCCATCTCTACCTACATCTCTATGTCTTAGGAAAGTAGCAAAATATTTAGTATTCACTGGTCACTTCCTACCATTTCAGAGCTCAGGCCCATCAAATGTCCACTTTATGGTGTTCTTGAAAGACAAGTCAAGTATGAAAACAGAAAATTACAAGTGAAATTCTTTTGTCAGCGTAGTGTCAGACCTGAGACTAAGAGGTGAGGATAAGCAGACATATCTCACGTCTAATTACTCTCCTCTTGAAGCAGGGAAATAATTCAGAGCCAAGGCTAGCATGGAGATATCATAGGATCAGAACTTCAGAACTGGAGGGAACTTAGAGATCATAGAGTGCAAACCCCTCCTTTTATAATTAAGTAGCTGGAGACTCAAAGAGTTTAAGTGATTTGCCTAGGATCCTAGGATATTAAGCATCTGAGGAAAGACTTATTGTAACAAATCCAGAACGCCGTCCATTATGTCACAAAGCTTCTAGGGCTTTGTTCTAAGGCACTGATATGGAATTGGGAGGCAAAGGGGGGAGTTATACTTTCTCCTCTGGAGGAGCTGTCTCTGCATCTTGGCTCACAGCCCAGTGCCTGCCATTGGAAGTCCTGCTTCCAAATACTGTGGCGCATCTCTTATAGGGTCATCTCCCATGGCAACTGCATCAATAATCTGATTGTCCCTGTTGCTTATACCTTTGCTCCTACCCTCCAATCCCCCCAATCACACCTCCAGTCTAGACTTCTAGTGGATGGGTTTGTTTCTCTAAAGTACTTGTCCCATTTCTCCCTTACAGACTTTTTCTCATGCCTTGTCAAGATGAGAAGTTTATGCAGAATCTCAGTCTTAAAAAGGATCCAGAAGCTACCAAGTCCAGTCCAAACCAAAGAGGAACAAGAACTCTGTTCAAAACAATAACAGCAATAAAACCAAGGAAGTTCTCATCTAGCTCTTGTTTAAATACCTCTTTAGTAAGGAAGAACTCACTCCTTCCAAAGTCATCTATCCTAACTCTGTTAAAAGCATTTCTTTAGCAATTTACAAATGAAGATATCAAAGCAATCCATAGCCATATGAAAAATTGCTCTAAATAATTAATTATTAGAGAACTGCAAATTAAAAGCTTCTCTGAGGTACCACCTCACACCTCTCAGATTGGCCAATATGACCAGAAAGGATAATGATCATTGTTGGAAGGGTTGTGGGAAATCTGGGACACTATTACCCTGTTGGTGGAGCTATGAACTCATCCAACCTTTCTGGAGAACAATTTGGAATTGCGCCCAAAGGGCAACAAAAATGTGCATACCCTTTGATCCAGCAATACCACTACTGGGTCTCTACCCTGAAGAGATGAAGAAAAGGGGTAAAAACATTACTTGTACAAAAATATTTATAGCAGCCCTGTTTGTGGTGGCAAAGAATTGAAAATCAAGTAAATGTCCTTCAATTGGGGAATGGCTTAGCAAACTGTGGTATATGTATGTCATGGTACACTATTGTTCTATTAGAAACCAGGAGGGATGGGAATTCAGGGAAGCCTAGAGGGATTTGCCTGAACTGATGCTGAGTGAGATGATCAGAACCAGAAAAACACTGTACACCCTTAACAGCAACATGGGGGTGATGATCAACCTTGAAGGACTCCCTCATTCCATCAGTGAAACAAGTGGGAATAATTTTGGGCTGTCTGCAAAGGAGAGTGCCATCTGTATCCAGATAAAGATCCATGGAGTGTGAACAAAGTTCAAGGACTACTCCCTTTAATTTAAAAAAATAGATATCTTATTGTCTGATCTTGCTACCTCTTAGACTTATTGTCTCTTCCTTAAGGATATGATTTCTCTCTCATCACACTCAATTTGGATCAATGTACACAACATGGAAACAAAGTAAAGACTGATAGGTTGCTTTACATGGTGGGGAGGGAAGTAAGATTCGGGGGGAAATTGTAAAACTCAAATAATATCTTTAATAAAAAATAAAAAGCAAAATAAAATTTTTAAAAGCATTTCTTTAGCTCAAGCTTAAATTTACATTTTTTGTAGCATCTTCCCTATTTCATCTATTGTCTAGAGTTATGTCCTCTGACCAAGAAGCCTATATCAATCCTTCCCCATGAGAGTTTGGCATTTACTGGTTGTCTAACTGTGACTTCATCTCTGATTGCCAGCTTCCATATCTATAAAATAGGACAAACTAACATAAGAAGAAAGAATATTGAATTTGGAGCCAGAGGATTTGGGCTCAAAACTCAGATAAGTCATTTCTTAGTTGGTGGACTGTTGGGTAGATCACTTTATCTCAAATCTCCAGTTTTGTAAACTCTAAAATAAAAATAACAGTATTTTCTATCAGCCTTGAAGGATGGCTCAGAAGATCATAGGAGATATGTGAAGTTTAAAGTTTATGCAGAATTTCCAACTTGAAAACACTAAGTGAATTTGACTGTTCCTATTGTTGTTGTAATCATATCTCTCTTTTTTTTTTAAGATTTTGCAAGGCAATGGGGTTAAGTGGCTTGCCCAAGGCCACACGACTAGGTAATTATTAAGTGTCTGAGGCTGGATTTGAACTCAGGTACTCCTGACTCCAAGGCCAGTGCTCTATCCACTGCACCACCTAGCCGCCCCTGTAATCATATCTCAATCTCAGTATATTACTGAACACTATAATCTTCAGGCCCCAGTTAACTCAAGAGTAAAGACTAATTAATATGAACTTTATCCATTCAAAACTGGTGATCATTCAAACAGCTTAGTCTGATTTTCACTCTTCCTTAGTAAACCATTTCTTAGGAGAGTGTAGTTTAATAGTGTAAAGCACCATATAGGGGGATTGTTTAAATTACTTTAAAAAACACAAACCCTGTTTTCCATTGTGTCAGAACTTCTACTCACATGCAAACAATAAATCTGCTTACTCCAAATCATTTTCTCTATAATTACAGTAAGGCTTCTGTAGATGCCTACTAGGTAATTCTTTTGTTAGTATAGCTTGAATAATTACACCAACTTAAGCTTTAAAATAGTCTACTCCCCATGTCCCCCAATTAATTGCTTGAGATCATAAAATCACAACAACCTAGATTTTAAAAGTTGAAATGTGTTTCTAAAATCATCTAGTTTAAAGTCCTCCTTTTACAAATGAGGAAACTGAGGTCCAGAATGCTATGTGATTTACCCAATAGTCATGACAGGCAGCAAGTAGCAGGGGAATTCATTAAGGATTTATGGTATAGGCAATAACTATTTTGCAATGCTTTGAACTCCTCACCATTCTTATCATTTAAAGCTGTCTAATTAACACCTTTGCTTCACTTTTCAACATGGGCAATGACCCAGAGAGGCAGCAGGAGGGGGTGGCTCTACCAGCTGGTGTTAAAAAGAAAGAGAAGCCCTGAAGCTGAGGATACATTCGATCAGCTTAGAAACTTCACCCACCATTGCCAACAAAGGAGTGTGGCTAGTCTGCTCCCTCCAGCTTATGCAGGCCCCTCAGGCTACTCTTTTCTAACTTCTTTTCCTTTTCAAGGCTGCCCTAAGTACTAGTGTGTGTGTGTGTGGGGGGGGACAGGATTAGATGGATCAAAAGACAAGAATATGAGCAAGGAAAACAAATTCAAGAAATTGATCTTTGAAATTTGTAGTGATGCCTTCAAATTCTTAGATGCTCCAGCCTGTCTGTTTTTAACAAGCAAGTCAATGCTTTTATCTCTGCTTATTAGAAGAAAATCTATCAAGAGAAAAAAAAAAGCACTACTTCAAACTTTATTTTTTTAAAAAAGGCATGGACTCCTCAAATTATCTCCACCCCAAAGCCCTTCTGTGTTCTCAAGGATCAAGCAAAATTATTGTTAATTGTTTCATGAAATCATATTAAAAACAACACCAGCATTGTCCCAGTAATTCTATATGACTGGAATTTATGCAATATCACAATGGAAGAAGAATCAAAAGGTGGTAACCCAAAGGGGGAATAAAAATGCATACTGAGAGGTGGGGATAAGGAGAGAAGGGCTTTATAAATATGATGCAAATACCACTACTGTATCTGTATCTCAAAGATAATTTAAAAAAGGAAAAGATCCACATGTCCAAAAATTTTAATAGCAATCCTTTATGTAGAGGCAAAGAATTGGAAATTGCAGTGATACTCATCAATTGGGAAATTACTGAACAAATTGTAGTATATGACTGTGATAAGGTACGATTTTCATGAGAGGGCAGATTTCAGAAAAGCCTGGAAAGACTTACATGAACTAATGCTAAGTAAAGTGAGCAGAACCAGGAGAACACTGCAGACCTTAACAGAACATTATGTTAATTAATTGCAGATTAAATATGATGAATTTATTTCCTTTCAGCAGTTCAATGATCAAGGACAATTCTAAAAAAAACTTGTGATGGAAAATACTACCCACATCCAAAGACAAACTATGAAATATACATACAGATCAAAGCATACTATTTTCATTTTTTTAATGGATTTTTTCCTTTCTCATGGTTTCCCCCCTTTAATTCCAACTTTTCTTTCACAACATGACTATAATGGAAATATGTTAAACATGATTGCACATGTATAGCCTATATCAGATTACCCACTGTTATGGAAAGGGGAAGGGAAGGGAGGGAGGTAGAAAAACATACAAACATACAAAAAGATGAATGTTGAAAACTATCTTTGTATGTTGGAAAAAAATAAATGGGATTCAAAATATCAGAAAAAGTATAAATTTCATCATCAAGGACACGACTGGAGTCATGTGAAAGATAACAGATGGATCACCTATGTACCATACTGATATCCACAAAATTAAAAAAACAAAGAAATAAAGTAGAGCCTCCAGCACGCTGAGTAGGCATCCTCTGGACACTTTACAGAAAAATCTGTATATTCATTGTATAGGATGAGAAGATCATAAGATCATAGATCTAGAACCTAAGCAGCAATCTTATTCAAACTCTTACTTTTTTTCCTTCCAAACAGATGAAGGAACTAAGGCTGAGGGAAGAAAGATAATTTGTCCAAATTTATACAGACTAGCTCAAAAGGGAAGATGTGATCCCAGGTTCTCCGATTCCAGAATGAGTTCTTCCCTTTACATCACACTGTGTAAAGGGGTGTCAATTTTACAGGTGGAGAGAATATACTACTAGTCATTGGACCAGACCACTAAATCTTTCCAGCTGAGAGCATTAAAACAGTCATCAGTGATGACCTCAAGCTCATGTGCCAACTGTGAAAGAGAGGTAAGTGGTTGCTAGCATCTCTGGAAGAAGTATTAAAAACCTTGATTATACAAGTAACAAGGAAAAGTTTCCTTTGTTCACATTAAGTCAGGCTAAAGTGTCAGAAGTAATGTCTATTAGTCAACCCATTTCCCCTGGTTAAACACAAAAACTTCAAAACAAAATAAAAAAAGCCTATTCATTTAAAACCCCATTTAAATGCCATGAGAAAATCTGTTCAAATAAATATCAGCAACACACTCATCTGGTCATAGAGCTAGAATCCTAAAGAGAGGTCATCCAATCCCAGCCCTTCTATTTTAAGAATAATGAATCCAAGATCCCAGAGAGTTTACTTCTCAAAAGTTTTTATAGTGACCAAAGGATAACCTCTAAATACATTTATAAAGTTTCAAAATAACAAAGTTTATGAAAAAAGGCTGCTTTCCCAGTTTTTCTCCTACTTAGCTGACTACTCGTTTTTGGTTTCTTTCTCTAGTTCATCTTCTTCCCATGCTCTAAGTGTAGATGGCCTAGGCTTTCTCTTCTACCTCTATATTTTCTCCATTGATTGTCTCATCTACTTTTTTTTTTTTTAGGTTTTTGCAAGGCAAATGGGGTTAAAGTGGCTTGCTCAAGGCCACACAGCTAGGTAACTATTAAGTGTCTGAGATCAGATTTGAACCCAGGTACTCCTGACTCCAGGGCTGGTGCTTTATCCACTGCGCCACCTAGCTGCCCCATCTCATCTACTTCTAAGGGTTCAAATTATCATCTCCATGTAGATAATTCCCTAATCTTCATGCCCAGATCCAATCTTTCCCCCTCTTAATTAATTTCACATATCTATTTGAATGTTCCACAAGCATCTCAGAGTTATCATGCTCCGAACTCATCCTTTCTCCTAACATTTACCCTTTCTCCAAATTTCACTCTTTTAACACCACAGTCTTCCTAGTCACCAAAATTCAAAATTTCATTTTTTGCTCTGCCCTCTGTCTCAATCTTGTTTTCTAATAGGTGTCGAAGTTCTACAAATGTCCATATCTCTTGCATCTATCCCCTTTTTTCGACATGCTGCCACAACCCTACTTTAGATCTTTATCATCTTCCCCCATTTGTGTATTACTGTTAATAATTTCAACTTCAGAAAGAAAGAAAGAAGAAAGGAAGGAAGGGAAGAAAGATTTTATTAAGCATCTGCTACATTCTAAGCTCAGGGATAGGCAGCTGACTAATAACTTTTAATTCTTACAAGAACTCTGACAAAGTAGGTGCTATTATTATTCTCATTTTATAGTTGAGGCAACTGAAGTCAGCACAATTTAAATGATTTGCCCGGGATTTAACTCCTTGTAAGTGTCTGAGGCTGGATTTAAACTCGGGTTTTCCTGATTCCAGACTCAGCCCTCTACCTACTGTACCACCTTGTTGCATTCAGCTAGTCACCTCCATTCCTAGATGCATAGCTTATTCTAGTGCTGAGAAAAGACTTCAAACATATTTTTCCTTATCCTGTCATGCTACAGAACAGATATTTAGAAACTTCAAAGGGACTCACCTGAACATGTCATTGGGAATGGCTGCCTTGCTTTTTTGTACATAGCAGACTTTCTGACCTGCAATATCCATCTGGTTGAAGCTTGTGATGGGGACTCCAGGATAGCTGATGTATTCCATCTGGCCATAATGAGGTGGGAAGATGATTACAAAAAGAAGCTCTTCTGGCTTATCTGTTCCATCAGTAGCTAAGAGGGTGGAGGTAGTCAAGAAACTTCTGCCCCCTTTAGACACTACCAGTGGCTTGGTAAAGACTGCAATGTCACCTGCAATGTAGAAGAGACCCTGGTTAAGAACTGTATTTTAAAAACTGTCAAACATAGGATCCATGCATTTTTAAAGTATCTTGGGAATTAAATGCTTTTTTTCTCTCATACAGAATTAAATAATCTTTGGACTGGAGCATCAGGTCAAACCTGTATTCTGTGGGGCTATAAACTATATTGCAAGGACTCAGCATAAGTTCTAGGATGGATGTGGATGAGCACCAAAAAGATTTGAGGATTGCAAAAGCGCTCATAAAGAGACTATACACTGAGCAAAAAAAATTCAAACCATTTCTCTTTCATGAGGACTTGTCTGAGTAAAAAAGAAGTTGGTTCATATTTTAATTATGGTGTCATCTTTGATTATTTCCTCTTCCATTCCACTCTCTCGGTTTCTACATACAATCAGTTGACAAATTATTTTGATTCTGTCTTCACAGTATCTTGAATTTACTTTCTCTTCTTTTCTCTTTAACATCACTCATCCTGAATATCAAGACTACTGCGAATAACTTCTTTATTGGTCTTCCTCTCCTTGTACTTCATACTACTTCCCAAGAAATCATTTGATACCTTCCTCTGTTCAAGCCACTAGTCTCCTGAAAATCCTTTAGTAACCCCATATTATTTGCAAAATAAAGTACAAATTCCTGATCCTGGCATCCGACATCCATTATAATCTGACTCTAGGCTATCAGTTCAGCTTATTTCATACTTTGGCATACTTCATTAGAAACAAACTGAACTACTCTGCAAAATCTGGTCTTATGCTGCCCTCTCTCAACTCTGTGCTTTTGCTTATGCTATCTCCTAAGCCTGAAATGGTGTAGCAAACAATTGATAAAGAAAATGGTGACTGAGAATGGGATTTAGATTTCTAGACCATGCCTTAAAAATAGGATTAAGGAACTCTTGGTTGGAAAAGAGTATATTGGATAAGGTCTGGCAACATGCATTTATTAAGAGTACTGAAAATCTAATAAAAAGGATTATTTTAAACTGAAAAGGATTGGAAGAAAAGAAAGCTCACACACACAAAACACAGATCTAGATCTGTGTTTTGTGAATGTAAGCATATATATCTATGAATTTATGTGTATATTTACATTAATCTAGATACCAAAGAGAAAACAGTATAATAGGATGAACATCAGCAGAGACATCAATAAGTTCCTAGGAGACCAAATCTGAGAAAGGAACCAATAGTAAAACTGTTGATCCCAGGAATTTATGCACAAATAAAATATGCATATATTATACAAAGTACAGATTAATAATAGACATTACTATGGTGATTTTCTATTTGCAAAGCACCTTTTAAATATATATCACCATGGTGATATATGTATATATATATAATTTATATATATATATATATATTCAATCATTTGTTTCTCAAAATAACTACTATTATTTCTCATTTTAGAGATGAAGAAACTGAGACTAGCCCAGAGTCATATAGTCAGTGATTTCCATACAATAGAGAAGATACTGACTAATCAACAAGGTGAACTAGAGATTCTAATACAAGAAGGCAAATTTAACCTTACAGTATCACTGAGACTGAGTAGAAAGAGGCTTATTCTGTAATATGACTCTGGAAGGTTATAGTTGATTCAAAAGGAACAGGTTAAGTAAAAATCATTCAGAATATTTTAAGAAGTTATATTTTTGTGGAAAATAACAGAAACCAGTCAGGGGAAGCATGATGGAAAGCATTTGGATACATATCAATGGAGGCAAAACAGGGGTATTATTGTCATTCGATTATACTAAAAAACCATTTGGACAGAATAATTAGATGCCAGAATTTGGATCCAAAAAAGATTTCAACACACTAGAATGATAGGCAAAAGAGAATAATATGAAATTTAATAGATCTAAATAAAGAATCTTACAATTAAGTTCAAAAAAGTAACAAGATAAGCAAAGATAGCTATCTAACAGTAGAGCTGAAAAAGATCTAAAGATTTTAGTGGATTAAATGCTTAGTAGATTTTAACTGTCACAGAGTAAAACAAAAAATAAAAAAGCTTTAAAAAGCAAATTAGACTGCTTTAAAAGGGGAGTGTCTGGAATAAGGGAGGCAATAATTCAGCTATCACACCTAGAATATTGTCTTTAGTTCCCAAAGAGGGAAGCCAAAATGTAAAGGGCTTCAAGAACCGAATCTTACAACCTTTTATAAATCTGCAGTGAAAATGCTGTTTTTCAGTAATTTGATTCATTCAATCAAGAATGTATGTATGCATTTAATAAACATTTATTGTCTGTTGTGTATAAAACATTGTGTTAGGTGTTGATACAGGTCAGATATAACCTATTCTCATGGAATTTACAGTCTTGTATGAGGATAAAACATAAAGCACAGGTTACTTAATGACCTACAAACAATGGAAAATTTGTGATGATTTAGTATCCTTTCCCCCCAAAAGGAAAGCTATTCAACTCAGCCCATCTTCCTTTGTCTTTTAGGTGCCAGGAAATTTAAATCAAATTTAATGCTTGGTGGTCATCTGCACCTCTTACGCATCTTGAAAAAACCAATTCTTATTTTGATTACTATAGGAAACTAAAGAGAGTCTCTCTTTGACTTTATAATATATTGTCCATTTGGTTTAATTTATATGCGCCTCATTCCTTTTGAAAATTGTTGGGATAGGGGTGGCTAGGTGGCACAGTGGATAGAGCACTGGCCCTAGAGTCAGGAGGACCTGAATTCAAATTTAGCTTCAGACACCTAATAATTAACTAGCTGTGTGACCTTGGGCAAGCCACTTAACCCTATTGCCTTGCAAAAAACCTAAAGAAAAAAAAAGAAAATTATTGGAATAGAAAACTCAAATAAATCAAGGAACAACTGAGTTTATTAAAGTTCATAGTCCCAGTACTCAAAGCTAGATCATAGGATTTAGAGCCAAAGGGGAACTCAGGGGTTTCTCTAATCCAATTCAGTCATATTACAGCAAGGAAATTTAGCCTCAAAGAGCACTTTGTTTCTTGAAGAATCCAAGAAAAAAGGTTAAAAGTATAAATTATATGAATTATTAGTTTTATTATAGCTAGGGGCTTAAATTATTCAAAATGGAATACAAAATGTTCTTGCCTAACTACATACTTCAGATATAATGAGTATAAATCAGAACAATTAAGGGTTCCATTTTTCGGGTGTTCCATTTATGTTAATCATTTCTGAAATTATTACATTGGCTAGCCTGATTGATATCAATAAATTTCATAATATTTTTAAAAACAAATTTTGGTATATTTTTCCCATTGTCTGATTTATTTTCTTGATAACTATTAGCTAATGGACTTACGGTAATGAGCCATTTATCTGGCACTGCCAGGGAGTAAGTTGTTCTAATCAAATACATTTTCCAGATAATGGAATTTTATTCCATTAAAATTTTAAGGTATTTTAATAAAAAAACTAAAATAGATCATAAACATGCCTACCTTCTATAACTGAATTTGACAGAACCTTTTTTTTTGATGACTAAGCTCAACATTATGGTCACCAATTATTATGAATGATGGGATACCTCAGGGTCAACCAAGATATGTTGGGACTGTGTGATCTTAAGAATACTGGCTATTACTGTGCTCTTGTGGCTGCTTTTCTGTTTTCTTCATAATTAGATTGTTACTTGTCACTTCTGTCTCTAGTTCTCCTTTCTTTCTACTTGATCTTTAATGAATTGTAGAATAGATAACCTACTTTCTCCATCAATCAATAGATAAGAATTTGTTAATTGGAGATCAGAAATTTAAGAATATCTTGAGGATTCATTTGTATTTTTGTATTGATTGACATGTAAGGTCAATTTAAGCAAATTTAAGCATCTAGTAGATAGTAATAAGAAGTTTATCTGGATTATTTACAAAATATGAATAAAGAAGCCCAATAAGTTCCCTTTTGAGTATAGTGAATGTGCTTCTTTGAAATGTCAACATCATATGATATTCTTTTTGATTGAGCTCTGCTCCCTTCTCTGGTCTTAGTTTGCATTCTGGAAAGTCAAGGTTGCTAGTTATATCTATCAATAATTATTTATGAAGTAACTATAAGTGCCTAGTGATTATGATACAAATATTTTTTAAAAAAGAAAAATTCCCTTTTCTGAATGAGTTACAATCCACAGTGTAGGGGGAGGGAAAGAAACAGTATTTTCGAAATATATAATACAGAATGAAAGTACAAACAGAATTAAAATATGGAAAGTAAATGGAAAAGAAACATTAAGTAGTTAAATAAAAGGTAGTTAGAAAAGAAAGACATT